>NC_034593.1:145173223-145227281 GCF_900095145.1 Mus pahari | reverse complement strand
AAAGGACACTGATATAGCTATCTCTGTGAGGCTATGCCAAATGCCTGGCAAATATAGAAGTGGATGCCCACAGTCATCTATAGGATAGAACACAGAGATCCCAATGGAGGAGCTAGAGAAATTACCCAAGGAACTGAAGGGGTCTGCAACCCTATAGGTAAAACAACAATATGAACTAATCAATACCCCCAGAGCTTGTGTCTCTAGCTGCATATATAGCAGAAGATGGCCTAGTCAACCATCGTTGGGAAGAGATGCCCCTTGGTCTTGCAAAGTTTATATGCCCCATACGGGGGAATGCCAGGACCAAGAAGTGGGAGTGGGTGGGCAGGGGAGCAGGGTGGGAGGAGGATATAGGGGACATTCGGGATAGCATTTGAAATGTAAATGAAGAAAATATCTAATAAAATAAGTTTAAAAAAAAGAAGAAGAAGACAAAATAAAGTGCACCTTACATGACACACTGTCATAACTACTGGAAGAGCAAAAGCCTTCAGTGCAGCCCTCACACACATGAACATCAGTGCCAGAACCTCAAGACTTATACAAGGACACAGGCAGAGTGTGTAAACTGATGAGAAGGACATGGGGTAGAGCAGGAGAGGTAACAGCATTAGCTGGAGACTGGAACATGAGTGGCAGAGGCCCCTATGCAGAATGATAGAAGCAGGTTAGAGGATGCAGGGGTGTTGGAGGATAAGATAGGATGAGCAAATGCAGAGATAAGGACTTCACAGACCACATGGAGACTTCACTTTTTCCTGAGGAACAGAGAACCACCTAAAGCTTATGATCAAGAGACCATGCTGCATTTTAAGAAGTATCATATGGTTAACTCTCAGACATTTCTCTAGAGATAAATCTGCAAAGTTAATTACCAGACTTTTTAATCTAATCATCTCTCTCTTGACAAATACATTCATTTTTTCAGACTTTTGCTTCTGACCTGATTGTTAAGCCAATAATTAACACTTTGCTGTTGCTTTATAGAGCCAGTGACTATTTAGATTTACCAATAATTTCCTTTTGATATAGCACCAAATTTATTCAGTCTTTAGTTCCACTCTGACATCACTTCTAGAATCATTTCCTATTATACTTAAAGATATCTTCTGATGGTGGCTTTAATCTACAACTATTGGTAAAGAACTCACTTGGTCTGTGTCTGAAACAATGCTGTTCTATACTTTTTGTTTAAAAAAAAAAACTGTCAATATAGGATTATTATTGGTTCTTGAAAGACTAATATCTAGTGAATCCCTACTCTAATTGTTGGGAACTCATCTCTGTTTTCCTTAGTTACTTTTTTGTTTTTAATTGACACGATATTTATCCATGTTTGTGGGCTACTGTAAGATAATTCAATACATGTCCACAGTATTCATCAATCTAATCAGGGTGATAAGCAACCGCATCGCCTCCAACATTTATTGTTTTCATCTGTTGAGAACTACCAAGTCTTCTTTTATGATTTTGAAGTATGATCTAAAACTGTTGCTAACCACAGTATCATGGGCTGCGAGCGCTAGTCCCTCCAGCCACCACATGTCTTTTGAAGAAAATCTTTTCCTCCTGGCAACTTTTAGATGCTCCGGTCCTTACACTGTACAGTTTCATATGAATTTGTGTGAGCATTTTTTTTCTTGTTCAGAATTTTTTGACTTGTGCCTCCTGTACATTAGTGAAGCTTGCCTTTATAATACCCTTTATGAACCCCATCCTCTTTCTTTGTACTTATGTTCTCTTGTGCTCCAAGAAACCCTTCTAATTCTCTCTCCTATGTCCTTTAAGAGTCTTCCTGATTACCTGGTATCTTTCTTGGCACATTGATCTAACTTCTCCCTAGTATCTGATCTGCTACTACTTTCTGTATCTGACTTTAATCTCTTTTAATCTTCTTCTCTGATTTGCCTTTAATATCTTATTTCATCATCATACTTTCAGATCCTGCCTTAATTATCTAAATATAACTTAATAACAATCCACTTTTCAGTTTTTTGTTTTTCTTTAGCAACTCTAACAGTATATTTCACTGTACATTCCTCAGTTTGTAATTATCCCACGAATATTAGAACATTCTTGGCTAGTAATTATCGAAGGACAGCTTTGACATCACAGGTAAACTGTGGCAGGGCATACATAGAGTCTATGATTGAACACTCAGCAGACTGTTCTCTGAGGGAACAAGTATTGATTCTTTAGGCCCCGTGAAAAGTGGGAAAACACATACACAGTGAAATGAGCAAGGCTCCAACCATTTTATATACGTACATACATGCACACACACACATTTGGTGGATGGAACAAAGTTCTATCTAACTTTACATATATACATGAATGTATATATACATACATATATTTGGTGGATGAAGCAAAGTTCCTGCAAACAAGTTTCAACGACTTTATTTTTCTCCTAGCCATTTTAGACTACCTAAGACAAAAACTCTCTATGTAAGGAAAAAAACTACCTCATAGCTACAAATTACATGTTCTCCGAGAACAATCACAAGAACTTATTCCTCAAGAACAGATTAAAATATTTACACAAAGGGAAATTGCAAAAGGATTACTGATTATGTATTCTTCCTTTGAAACTCATACCTAACTAAACAGTTCCCATCTATTGTTCTCTTCATTGTAACCCCAAAGCAGTAATTCTTTTGACATTAACAACATTTAAGAAATTCAAGTTTAAAGTAGCAAGTTTTTTCTTATGCTTAGCTGATGACAATTTGCATTTACCAAGAAACAAATCATCATCTATCTTACATCCTATTTTTGAGGTCTTGATCAGCTAAACTGGATAATCATCTATCTTCTATTTTTATGCTCATAATTGAATTATTTACTCTTTATTCATAACCCTGTCCCTTCATGGTACACACCAATACCTATGGCCCCATCCTTAGGAATACGTTCTAGGAACTCAGACCCGACCTAGAATGAATATTTTCTTTTATTATTAACTTGTGCCAAGCCTACTTTTCTCTTCCAAGTACAATTATGTGCTTGTAACACATGAAAGCTCACTGTTCTCCTTTTCTAACCTATGCTGCCCTAACTATTTTACAAGGGAGGGGGCACATTCTACTCTTACTTCTAACCTTATTCTTTATTTTTGGCAAAAGAAACCAACTCCTTAAAATTCCTATCAACTACTTAACTTTCTAAAAATATTTAAATCAAATAAAAAATTTTGTAAAATTGTTAATTCATCTAAATATTATTTTATGAAAGTCATTCTTCATATTTATCTGCAAGATCGAATTGCCCAACAGAGTGAACAATCTCCCAAGAAGCAAGCATACCATACTACAGGCACTGAGGATATCTTGCCCATTCACACAACACTAAATACAGGAGGAATATAGCAATGACAAGCATGAGAAGGATCAGCAACAGCAAGAAGCAATACAGAGGTGAAGTCCCTGGGACTGTACCTCTCCAAGGCACATCCATCACAGCTGTGCAAAATGGTGGACTGCATCCAGGAAGCTCACTTTCTCACTGCAACATCTCCTGCATGGCATCCACCAAATAAAATCCTTTCCAATTCCTGGGTTCAGAGGCAATTCGTGTTTGCTTCAGCTTGACTCTTTAGGGCAATACAGACATTCAGCATGTCTCCAACACATGCACCTTTAATACAGACTCAGGGCACTCTCTCCAAGATCTGGATCCCCTCAGAATGTCAAGTGAATGTCTGAAACTAGTTTGAAATGGCAACTGAGAGAAGTATGCCATGGTTGCTCCACAGCCCCCTCTGACACTTGCAAGTAGATTCCTCCAAGACTTCTCGCCCTTTTTGGAGAGGCTGATGTGAGTTGCTGATGTTCTGTCTCAACCCAATTAGATGTCCTGTGCATGTATTTCTGATACCCAGTACAGATTTACACGGGGCGCTTGAATGTGTGTCTGAATATTGAAGCACAGACTCTAGATTCCATGGGATATCTTCTTGCTTCATGACTCCCTGCACTTATAGTCTGGTGTCCACTTGACCAAATACAGCTGCACATGGGCCATTTACTTGTGTGTCTGAGTATTCAATCAGAGTCTGGATCCCAAGGGGATAGCACTTCACATATCACATAATGTCTCTTGTACTCACAGCCACATAGGCCTAGTTTGTAACAGGCACAACTAAACAGTGTCCTCATAATTAATGAGGGAAACTGTACATTATAGAATGTAGAAAGCACAGGTCTTTATGCTCATGTAAAAGTACTTAGGGAAATGAGGAATGCTAAACATTCAGGGTTGTCTCTTCAAGGGAGATATGCATAACCTGTATTCTGCCCAGAAGTCTGGGAATGGATGTAATTAATAGCCTGGTAATCTGTGTTTCTGTAAGGACAGGACATACCTAACTCCCCCAGACTAATACGTTTATCTTAGACTTTTCCTTACTAGACTTTTATATTGAGCATCATTTCTTAGTCAGTAGAACCCAATATTATGGGAAATGTCACATATACTTTACAATGGCATAGATGACCTTTGAGCTATTTATAGACCAGGCCATACCTGACTCCTTCAGACATTTATATTTGTCTCAGTCATTCTCCCTAGGTCCTTTCTTATCAATCACTAGAACCGATCTTTATGGAAAAAGCCATGTGTACTTTGTAAAGAGTTTCAATGTAAACATTTCTTGTTTTGTTGTATACATGTGATTGAGTTAATTGTCATTGGGTAACTTTTTGCAAAATTGTGCTAGGGTTAAGATAAATATTCCAGAGTCACACTCTAAGCATTTGAGCCAACACACACTACAGATTTCATGTTGAACAGGATTTCCTTTTTGCATCATGTATCATTACTGTCTGTGGAGTTTACAGAGACCCATAAATAGAATATACCTTTTTAACCTCAAATAATTTTTATTGAACTTTTGGATTTTTTCAATATCATAGCTTAAAAATCTTTAAGTGATTGTACTTCAGTTCTAAAGTTTCATACAGAGTCAGTAATTTAAATCACATATGCTTCTGAAACAAATCTCTTCATCATTAAATTATTTCCTTAGCTATAGAGATATGGGATTCTAGCACAAATGCATCTTCAGTTTCAAAACATTTCTATTGTTTTTAAAATGTGAGCTATTAGCAAATCAAAATTAGAATACCCATGTAGTTAACAGTCTGACTGTAATTAGCTATTTGTTGTTTCTTATTTCCCCTATTTTGAAGAATAGAGCTCTTCTATAATGATGTCACCTCATTTTCACTCAAAGCTTGAATTTTGAGAAGGCCTTGCAAGGGCTCTTAGTTTTGTAGAGGGCATGACTCATGGGACGTTCCCTCAGATAAGAAACTTGATCTAGGAAACATACTCCACTGAGACTATTTAACTCTCTGAAGCTTCCTGTCCAAAACTGCCTGCCTCAACAGGAGTTTGGTACTCTGATCATTTTCCCTTTAATTATCTGCACTCTCAAACTTATTGATTGGCTCAGCATAAATTGTGGACAGGAAAGCATCCTGTGGTACATGGGAAGGAGAAATGTGTGATACCCAGGCAAGCTGATTAAGATTCTGCCTCTAAACACACTGCTTTGTTTAGAAAACTAGCAAACAGACCATCATATTGTTGTACATTAATGTACTTTTAATTGCTAACAGTCACCAGACTTTTCTGGGTACGATAGATTCACAAGTGATTTATTCACCAAATCTAAGACTCTTATTATGAGATTAAATTATTAGTGCAAGAGTATTGGGGTGGGATCCTTAAAAATAACTTACTCTCTCCTCTCACTCATCCCTCACCACCTATGGCAGATAAGAGAACTGGCCCAGGGTTATGAGAGTGGGAGAACTTGCCATGTCCTTCACCAGCTGCAACACTCTGGAGAGTGGGCTCTGCACCTCACCCAGACAACAAGGTAGAACTGGCCCTGGCTGCAGGACTGCTGGTGATCCTGTCCAGAAGGCATGAGATCAGGAGAGCTGGCAGACTGATCAACTCAGATACCTCTCAGGACCAGAACAAAGGATTTGAATTGGCCCACCCCAACATCTACCCTCTGGATAAACTGCTAGAGTGCATGAATGGGTGGTCCTACAGATCCAAAGCTACAATGTCTCTATTTCACAGGGCAACAACAACAGGATATTCAAAGTTCCAGTATTGATAGAGTATTATTAGCCAGAGGCTTTGTACCAGACCAACAAGTCATTAAAATAATGGTCTACAGAGTGAGTTCCAGGACAGCCAGGGCTACACAGAGAAACCCTGTCTCGAAAAACCAAAAAAAAAAAAAAAAAAAAAAAATTTGCATGCAAAGAAGTATGGACAGAGGTTATATTGTAGGACACACTATGTCACAACTACAGCTTCCATGAGATTTTTTTCTACATTGGGGGAGGTTGCAAGAGTAGAGGGCAGGTATGAGGGGAGAGGGAGATAAATGAGACTGAGGTATATGATATGAAATTCTCAAATAACCAATAAAAAGTTTGTTTTTTTATTTTTATTTTTTTATTATTANTTTCTTTATTTACATTTCAAATGCTATCCTGAAAGTTCCCTATACCCCACCCCCTACCCTGCTCCCCTACCCACCCACTCCCACTACTTGGCCCTGGTCTTCCCCTGTGCTGGGTCATATAAAGTTTACAAGACCAAGGGGCCTCTCTTCCCAATGATGGCCGATTAGGCCATCTTCTGCTACATATGCAGCTAGAGACTTGAGCTCAGGGGGTACTGGTTAGTTCATATATTGTTGTTGCACCTACAGGGTTGCAGCCCCCTACAACTCCTTGGGTAATTTCTCTAGCTCCTCCATTGGGGGCCCTGTGTTCCATCCAATAGCTGACTGTGAGCATCCACCTCGGTGTTTGCCAGGCACTGGCATAGCCTCACAAGAAGTCACTATATCAGGGTCCCTTCAGCAGAATCTTGCTGGCAAGTGCATTAGTATCTGGGTTTGGTGGCTGATGATGGGATGGATTCCCGGATGGGGTAGTCTCTGGATAGTCCCTCCTTTCATCTTAGCTCTAAATTTTGTCTCTGTACCTATATCCTTTCATGGGTATTTTGTTCCTTATTGTAAGGAGGAATGAAGTATCCACATGATGGTCATCCTTCTTGGTTTTCCTGTGTTTTGCAAAATGTATCTTGGGTATTCTAAGTTTCTGGGCTAATATCCACTTATCAGTGAGTGCATATCTAGTGACTTCTTTTGTGATTGGGTTACCTCACTAAGGATGATATCCTCCAGATACATCCATTTGCCCAAGAATTTCATAAATTCATTGTTTTTAATAGCTGAGTAGTACTCCATTCTGTAAATGTACCACATTTTCTGTATCCATTCCTCTATTGAGGGACATCTGGGTTCTTTCCAGCTTCTGGGTCTTATAAATAAGGCTGCTATGAACATAGTGGAGCATGTGTCCTTATTACCAGTTGGAAGATCTTCTGGGTATATGCCCAGAAGAGGTATTGCTGGGTCCTCCAGTAGTACTACATCCAGTTTTCTGAGGAACCGCCAGGCTGATTTCCAGAGTGGTTGTACAAGCTGGCAATCCCACCAGCAATGGAGGAGTGTTCCTCTTTCTCCACAACCTCGCCAGCATTTGCTGAAACCAACTTACTCTCGATTGTAAGGTACATTCCAAATACCAAAGATGTTAGTAAAGGAAAACTGTGAATCTTTTCGATAGCCTATATAATCACCTTTTGCTCTTTCAAGTCTCATGTTATATGGCTTAGCATCCCTATTCTACAGACAAGAAAACCACTGGGTTCAAAGATAACACTGTAATAAGTGTCAAGGTTGACCAGATATTGATCTTGAGTCAAGTGCTCATTCTGGCTTAGATTCTCCCTAGTAGAACATGTAAGGGAGTTTCCTTTTGTATGTCACTTCATTCAAAATTAAGAATATTAGGACTTCTACTAAATCTTGAATGTGTTTGAAAAGTTTGTTTTAGAAGACTGTTTTTTTAAAAAGCATTAGTTTTAACATTCCTCTCAATGAGGAGGTAGTTGACGGTTAAGCTGTAACTAACCACACATGTTCACATAGCACATCACTGTCTTACTAGATAGCACAGACTGGAAGGCAGTTGAGAATAACTTCCAGGACTGTAGCCATGTGTTTTCCTATTTGGCTAGGAGGAATCTCTTTCAAAGAACCCATTAAATGTCTTTTTTTCAAAGTTTTATTTTAAAAAGATGTACATTTCTATGTAGGGTGTTGAAAAAATAATTCTGACATTATATCAAGTGGCAAATAATCTTTACAAAGAACCCAAGATGACTAACTCAACATAAGAGACTTTATACTTCCTCTTATGTAAGAAGTCATGTGATCTCCTTTTTAAAAAGCTAATGAGTTAAATAACAGCCGTATGCTACATTGTTTTTTTTCCTATAAATAAAGAATTATGTGTAGGAAGAAACGGTAGTTAAATATACCATTAGCCAACTGCATAATCATGATTACCAGACTTCATTCGTGGAAGTTCAGCAAAGCAGCATTAAAAATGTCAGAAAGGGATCTCATTAAGATAATTCTACAAGTAAATTAATAAAAAACTGTCCTTCCAACTATCCATGCCTTTGGTAGTCAAGATGAGTTGAATAGATCTTTTAAAAAATTAAAACTTGTTGTTTTCCACAGTGTGGTACTAGAAACACTCATAACAATTCACCCAAACTGATGTCTTCCTGAAAATGCAGGTTGTCTTATCTCCACACTAGACTAATTGAGTGAATCAAGAAGCCACCACCAAAGCACATTTCAACTCACAGTAGTTCTAAGCATGCTGGGTTCCAGAATCAACTGTAATACTTGGTTCTCCCTCACCCAATACTTCAGACCAATAGAACAAGAAATTGAGCCTGACTGGGTTTTCATCCCCTGTTTCATTTACTAGTGATTTCTGAGGCACAGCAAGGAACACGAAAGAATGTGAGTATGATATTCTGATGTGCTGCAGCTCCTGACAACATACAAGTATTTATTTAGAATGAAGAAATAGAAGTGATACTTTCTGAAATCTAATACTATAGCAAAATAAAGAGAGCTAGGGTGATGGCCCTACATTCAAGAATGTTGACAGTAACTCCTGAAGGCTTTTGTCTGCCTGGTTTTCATTTTGTTATGTTTTGTTTATGATGCTATGGACGAAAAAAGAACAATGAGGCACTAACAGATGAATGTGTTGTGGAGTTGTTCCAAATTGGGTATGGAAGAAAGTAAGGGTGAATCAGTGGTTCTTTTGCTGTCATGTTGATAAAACTGGTAACTTCAAATTTGCTACTGAGTTTAGGTACAAGTGAGTCTAACCAAACTGTTGCCTAACTAGTGAGTGATTCTTTTCTATTACAGCAATTGTTCAACTGTCAAGCTCTACGGAAACTAAGCATTCCTGATAATGACCTCTCAAGTCTGCCAACCTCCATTGCTAGCCTAGTTAACCTGAAAGAACTCGACATCAGTAAAAACGGTAAGATAAGAATCTCCAAACAACTTCAGATCTTTTTGCTGAAAATATCTATTTTCTTAATAGTAAGTTATTCTTTTATTTTATTAAAGTTCTATTAATTTTAAGAGAAAAACTATACCCATAACTTGTCCTTTTCATCTCACAGTATACCTGACTTCCCTGGATCTAATTCCTCACTCGACTCAGATATGCATTCTAACTTTCTAAACTATTTTGCATCCTCTACTAGGTTCATCCTCATTTTCAGAGCATTACCTACTCAATGAATTCTGTTCACTTCCTTGAAATAATCCTCCCATTTGCTCCCCTGAGCTTTACTGTCTCCTGGACACTCACCTCTGCACAGCATTCACTTATTCACCATGCCTATTGGCTTTCTTCTCCTGGCCCAGATTGCAAACTCTATCCAATGGCAGAAGGGACATTACTTTCACATTCCAAATGACTTGAGCAGATCCTGGAAAACCATCAAGGCTCAGTCACATCTGTTGTATTTTGAGCCAAATTCATGAACCTGGTGAATTTTTTGACCTGGTGCTAATATTGATTTTCATATTGTTATTTCCCTGAAGGTTTCCTAGGGGAAGATGGGCCTTCAGATGATCTCAAGTGTCCTAATTCATTCAGTAGGTCCTTTTTACCTACTGACTTCAGCTACCTGTTTTATTAGAATACATTAAAGATCCATCTCAAAGAATTGTGACCAGGTATTTGTGGTGCAAAGCACAGCCTCACCATCAAGTTCTTAAATGAAAAATGTGCCATGGTCACATACAAGTATTGCTATGGTAACTCCACCCAATATGGTTGGTGCCAAGGGGAAAGGCATGAAAAAAGCAAGTCCTCCCTCACAAAACTTGCATCTTAGAAGTGATTTAGATATGTAAACAAGTGGCTCTGAAGGACTGAGTAAACAGTTGTGTGTGAAGCTATGTTCAACCTGAAGGCCATCTTTAGGAGGAGGGTAAATATGCTCTTAGAGAATGTTTCCTACAAAGTAGCAAACAAGCCAACCAAGACGAATGAGAGCTGGATGGTCCTGGCTTGATGTCTAGGTAAATAGTCTGTTTAAAATCTTCTTGGATGTAAACATGGCATCTTTAAGATGTCTGATGCCTCGTGATGCTCCATGACAGTTTCCTAAGGGAAGTCTCTACAAACACTGGCACTACTTGAATGTTTTCTTCACAAGCCTTCCTACACCTTCTCACTAAAACCCCAGATTCTGCTGGTGAAATCCACTATAAGCATATTCCACTTCACCCTTTTCCCACACATGAAAGTGACACGCCATATACATTATATATCAACTGCAGTCAATCCACTTTCTAGCATTTAAGTTCAGTGATATCTCAGACTCTTTGTTGTTGCTTTTTTATTTCTATTCCCAATAATGTATGGCTATTACAGGATCTCAATAAATATTTACTGAATGAATTCATGATTGAATGGTTGAGAGTCATTATTAACTTTACAGTGTCACTGGAGAGCTAAGATAGATACCCACAAATAACTAATAATCTCTAAGACAGTACTCAGAGTAGTGCTTAATTACATGTGTTATTAGAGAATGGCAGAACCTAATTGAAACTGTTGTATTAATAGAAAGGGGGTCAAGTTCCAGATTTAACTTGAAAGAGATAATACATTTGCCACCAGACTCTTAAACAATCTTCCATACTAAGCTGACTGGCCACTGAGATATTTTCTATGAGAACAACTCAAGAAAGCCTACAGGTGCTCCTGAATAGCAACCAGACTTAGACCTATGGATAGGGGCCTCATATCCACTTTTATTCCTGTAGGAATATATTTACTGGGGGTGAAAAGACAGCATTTAAGAAAGTATACAGTTCTTCCTGACAATCATATTTCAGCTCCCAGCAGCCACATCAGGAAGCTTGCAACTGCCTTTAACTGAAGCTCCAAGGAATCCAACAACCTCATCTGGGTTCTGTGAGCATTGCAGAGACATACACAATAAAATTAAAGTAAATGTTTTTAAAATAATAAAATTAAGGAGCATTTGCTGTATGTTACTGCTATCAAAATTCTTAAATGCATTTATATTTAAAATTCTATGTTCAATGTATGATTCTAAGAAATATGATGTAGCTAATACCTTATCTGGCCTTTGAACAAATTAGTAGACAGTACAAGTAATAAAAACTTACCTTATATTTAAAGATGATCATATAAAATATTACCATATATAAATTTTAAGTTCCTAAAGAGTGACTTTATTAAAAAGAATATAATAATTCCCAGAGGTGTTTTTATACTAAAAATTACAGGTTGCATTTATTTATCCCAGAAGAAAGTCTGTGTGCATCTTTAGAAGTCTTTGAAACTATTATTTACTTTTAATTCCATAGCCTGGAAATATTTACACAAAATGGCATGTAAGAGATGTCAGGCCACAATAGGATACATGTTTTGATTGCAAGGGTGTGAGGTGACACTGAGAAGACCACAGCTGGCAATCACAAAAACAGCCCTTCAGGAAATTATAGCTGCAAGCTGTCCCGTCCCCACATTCTGTGACATGGACCTGGGCAGTTACTCAAAGAACTTAATGAATCTTTCAGGAATCTGTCAAGTGAAGAAAGAACAGGAGTCTGAAATGAGTAGAGTCAGTATTGCAATTGGCAGTTGAGAAAGCCCTGTTGGAAGGGGATAGACTACAGCAGAACTGGAGTACAGGGATAGAATATCGATTGATATCTCTAGACAGACCCATGCCAGGTCTCATCAACCTGAGCGAAAACTTGACTGAAATGTGTTTGGATTAGATTGAGAGAACCTTTAATAAATATGTTCATTTTGAGTCTAAAGCTGCTTTTGACCATTCATTGTAGACTCTCATCTTACTTCTGTCAATTTCTTGTCACATTATCCTTGGTCATTGCAATATCTGACACAGGAGCTATATACAATTTCCTCAACCCTGATTCTTTCCTCTCTGACTGAATGCTATAATCTCAACAGAGTCTTCTGTTTACTAAAAAATAAATCCAAGTGTTTCTTCATGCAAATGCATGTGTGCACACATGCATGCACATTCATATAAGCACACTTCATAGATGCACAGAAGAGACTTCAAATATTATGTATTCTGAGATTTTCCTTCCATTTACAAAAAGGAAAGTAATTATTGCATAGTATAGTTGCTTGTTATGTGATAACTTTTACCTTGTAGATGGTTTTGTTTTGAACTTACATCACCTTTTCAGGTGAGGAGGAGACATTGGGGATCCAATCTGGCGCATTTTGCATGCTAAGTAGGCATTACTTTTCCACTTGATTTTTTGAATAAGTGGTATTTTATGTGATCTTAGAATTCAGAAACTATCTTGTTCACTTTTCTATTTGGCACTATGAGCACAATGTTTAGGGCATATTGTAAATTTTGGCAGGTAAATAATATTGTGTCCTATTGAAAAGTACAATGTTAATTATTTGCTATTACATTAGATACTCCTCACAAAGTCCCACTTGGCACACTGGAAACTTCTAAGTGGTTTAACTGACTGCTAGAAAAGACACATTGAGTAACCTGCTTCATAGCAATATGTTAAATACCTATGTTCTTTGGGGAAATGACTATCACCTGTCAAGCTGTGACTCTCCCTTTAGCTTCACACTAACATAGCCATCTGTCTGCTGAGCATAGGTACATGATGCCCCACAGACACCTCAAACATGATACATTTAAAATCTAACTCATAATCCCTGTGATATGTTCATCCTTCATTTCCTAGGCCTCTGCTTATATTACTGTGATCCTCTGAGGCAAAGAATGAAAACATTTATTCTCACTTCTAGTTTCTTATCCATTCAGCTGCCATGTCCTATGTCTGTGGAAAGTCCATTTGTTTCTCTAGGTGTCCACAGCTGTAGTTCAGTTCTCTCTTGGGTCTGGCATGTACTACCCACTTGAGCAGCCCCCTAAGTGCTCGTGCTTGTCCAATCACTGCCAAACTGACCCTTCATTTGTTAGCTCTAGCATCCACCTAAATTTCCAGCATGGCTATGTTTCTTTCTAGCTTAAGGTGATTCTGTGGATCTAGGACACAGTATCATTCCTGAACACAAAGCTGAGAGTCTCTCTTCATATCTGACCTAATAACACTCATTTCATTTCAAGTGCCAATCTAACCATAGGTGACTGGCATTTTTTTTCTCCTTATGGTCTGGGTACTGGAAAGCTTCTCAAACATTTAATAGAGATTCATGATCTCTTTCTCTTTTCAAATATTACTTCCTCTGCATAAATCACTTTTTGTGCCTCTTGTACCTGGCTCACTTTCACTCTACTCAATATTCAAATGTCATTGTTTCTGTGAAGATTCTGGATTTCTAAATTAAGTCAAGAGCTTGACCTCGCTGTACTAACATGACTTGTGTGTTCCTTCATTAAAAATAGTCAGGATTTAACTTTATAAAAACATTCATGTAGTTTCAAGTTTCAAGCTAGTGAATATTTTAACTGTGCAGAAAAGAATATCAGATAATGTGTCTATCAGAAAGATAGAGTGTTAACACTCATTGCAGATATATATTCTTTTTAAATGAATAAAACTTTGCAGACACACCTAAGTGGACATGCCAATCCCTTCACCCTCCTTGCTGTCTGAATTGAGGTTTAAATTTTCTGTAACATACTATCACATTTTACATATTGTTCTTCAAATGATTTTGAGTAACCTTCTGCATAGCATTATGTTAAATACCTTTGCTCTATGTTTTTATTTTATTTTTCTGTATGAGTGTTTTGTGCCTGTGTGCCTAATGCACACAGAGAGATCAGAAAAGAGAATCAGATTCCTTGGACCTAGAGTTACAGATGGTTGTAACGAGTGGCCATGGGCATGCTGAGTGGAACTCCTGCTTCCCAGTGATACTCAGTAGCATCTCTCTCCACTGATTGTGTAGTCTTCCAGTTCTTCAGCCTCTTTGACTTGCTGAACTGCTTCTGTCTGGTTGAAGCCTGTTCTCACTATTACAATGTCTTATTGAGTTTTAGTCTAAACATTCTGTCCTCTCTTCCTCTCTTCATTTTAAGTGTCTTGATGCTCTTGATATTCAATTCCAAGCTTTTAGTCAAGTTTGTTAAGACACACAATTAGTCTGGCATAATTTTAAATTTTGATTTGAATTTAACAGTTAACTTGGAAAGAACTTATCCTGGTGGTGATAAATAACAACAGGCCACTTCCTATTATTAAGTCTTACTTTGTGGCTTTCACTTGAGTTTTACAAATTTCTTTAAGAAGCTTAACGCACATTTTTCTTTACATTTGTGTGTGTTTGTGTGTGTGTGTGTGTGTGTGTGTACTTGCCACTGCACATGTGTGGAAGTCAAGAACCATCTACTGGAATCAGTTCTGTCCTGATACTGTATGGGTCCCAGAACTGAATTTTGGACCTTCAGTTTGTCAGTAAGTGCCATTACCCACTGAGCATCTTACCATGTAGTTTTGTGCACATTTTTTTTTACTTACTAAGAATTGTTTTAAATCATTTGTTTTATAAACTGTATCACTTTTTAAAAATTCCTTTTCTTTCTTTGGTTGATTCTATATTTCTGAAACATTGCCAGTTTTGAAACCTTTGTCTTATACTCAGTCACAATGCTGAATACAATTCTAACACATTGTCAACAGGTCTGCTAAAATTCAAGTGTGTCATACAGTCTGAACGTGGGCCAGTTTCTTTCTTTCTAATTCTGGTATCTATGTGTATTCTTGAGTCATTTTTTCACAAGTTACAATCCAACTAGTAACTAGTCCACTCCATCATCCAGATTTTCAATTTTATTTTAATTCTTTTTCATAACTTTCTTCAGTTCAATGTTGTATGCCTCTCCACAGTATCTGTGGCCACTTTATACTCTGCATTCCTAACATTATTTAATCATTCCACCTATACTAGACTTTTATCAGAAGTTTTTGTAATTTTTATCATGCCACAAACCCCAAACTCCATCCGACCCGCAGAGACGGGGGAGAAACGACACAAACGCCAAGGAAGGTTCCAAACAGATTTCTTCTTTATCTCCCCGAACAGTTTTTTCTCTCCCTCTCCAGGTTTCAACTGCTTGTTCCAACCGAACTGTTTACAGCTTTTTCCCACAGCATTCTCCTCCCTCCCCCCAGGGCACATCCTGTTTTTCTCAGTCCTCTGAGCTCCTTTGAAACAACATTCTCCCCCCTGCTGAGGGGTATCCTGTTTTCAGTCCTCTGACCTAATCCCTCCCCCCTCTCCTGGATCCAGTCAGAGTTTAGCCAGGGCACGGGGTGATTGTCCAGTAACTCGGCAGGCAGGCTGTACAAGATCAGCAAGCTCAGATTCTTGCAGCCAGGGAACATGGGGCTTGGTACCCTCACTCCCCACATAGAGTTCAGGCTCAGGCTCTTGGCAAACACGGACCACGGGGCTTGGCATACCCGCTCCCCACATATCAGAAGTTGCTATAATAAAAATGCACATTGTCTGAGGGTGGGTGTAGGTTAGGGATATATTAATAATACATTATAACCCCCACTATCAGCTTCTCAGATTGATGAATATATTATGCTCATAATTTTTACATAGTCAGGGCACTGAAAGGATGAGGAGCTTGCTATCAGGGGAACTTAAGTTACAGTCACAAAGAATGAGCATTCATTCCCAGCTCTACTGTACAGGAGGGTGATTGAGTATAATAAAGCATGAGATGTTTCAAAAATCAGTTCACCAATGAAATAATAAATGTTTGAAGAGATAGGCTGGTATAAACTGGTCTTAGCATTGCCTAGTATACACATGCATCAGAGTATCACAGGATTCCTGTCAAATGTGAAGAGTTTGTATTCTCATCTTTCAGTTAGAAAATACATTTTAAAAGAGCCCATTTCATAGAATATTTATCTACACGGTATAATAAAAATATTCAATTAACTGAAAGGCAATGAACTGGAAAATGAGGTCCCAGCTTCTTGTCTTCAATTTAAAAAGAAAAATCATTCCTTTTTCTTAAAAATAAGTTTATTATTAACAATTATTATTAAGTATTATTATTATTAGTGACCTTCTAACAAATTTTTGTTAATTGTAATAAAACTTTGTCATTTGTGTAACCTGAGAGAGACAAGAACATGTTCAGATTTTTGATAAACCAGCCTTCTTTTCTCGGCAATAATAAATTCCCTAATTGTATGCAGTGATCCATTGTCCATCTCAATGTATTTTCCTAGCTAGTTTTATGTCATCTTGACACAAGCTAATGTTATCAGAAAGGCGAGAACCTCCTTTGATAAAAATCTAAAATATCCGGTTGTAGGACATTTTCTTAGTTGATTATTGATAGGAGAAGGCCTAGCCGACTGAAGGCAACACCATTCTTGGGCTGGTGGTCCTAAGTTCTATAAGAATGTAGGCTGAGAAAACCTGTAAGCAACAACCCTCCATGGTCTCTGCATCAGCAACTGCCTCTAAGTCCCTGCCTTGCTTGGGTCCCTGTCTTGACTTCCTTCAATGATGTACTTAAACGTGGAAGTACAAGTTAAATAAACCCTTTCTTTCCCAATTTGATTTTGGTTCTGGTGTTTCAGAACATCAGCAGAAACCCTAAGACACCCTCACTTCTTTATTCAGTAGTGAAATTAAATTTATACAAATCAGAGAGTAATGCATTTCATGATATTGTGATGTCTGAATAAATAGTCTAAGTTGGCTTGGAGCTGATGCATGGCCATAGTAGAGTAATTGTTTTATATGGTGAAGTTAGTTAACGAATGATACAGTTTAATTAGTCAGTGATTTTATTTTAAGTCTGATTGCTGATTTTTCATAGCTTCTTAGAGACAATGACACCATAATCTAAGGACTTTAATGAAAATGAATTAATTTGAAAGTGCTTCCTAATTCTCCAGCAATTAAGTGGATTTTTCTCTCATCCTCTAAAACTTACTTTTATACATGAGTGGATGTGTGCAGCACCATGGTGAGCAAAATCACTATTGTTAGTTGTAATGAGAGGCAATCATAGTTGAAGGGTTATTATGTGTGTTACTAATGTGCCAATTATTCCACCCCTTCCTGAAGCACTCGTGAAACATGGGATAAATCACATTCTCCATCTGCAGGAAGAAAGGGAAACTCTCTGTTCCAGACTCCCAAGAGGAAGCAGTTAATGAATTTTTTTAAATCTTTAAATCTTTGAGGATTTTGAAAGAGAAGGATAAACCCCAGATGTCTGCACTGTAAATTTTCAGGGAACTTACCTTGGGATGCTTTGAATGGGTGATGGAGTAATGTCAGCATGTGTTCATAATCAATATGTAATAATTGTGCTTGTTGGTACCCTGAACTATAGAATTCCTTACTTCATTACTGCATAACATATCAAAAATCACTGTTGTGCACCTTAAGTCTACTTTCCCCGTCTGTAGAATCTCTCCTGCCCATGATGGCTCAAATAAATTCACAGTATCTTTTGCTCCATTAAATAACCTCATGACAATGAAAAACAAAACTGTATCTCCTGTGTCCTCCACAGCTCAGTAACTGCTCTAGTGTCTTTGTAGGGACATGAAACCTGGAACATGTCAGCCACAGCATGACCTTTTCAAAAATATATGGTCTATAAATCCTTATGAATAATTTGAAGAGAATGAAATTGAGTTTATGTGCACCATTTTAAGTCCCATGCAGCACTTCTGGTTCATTATGACTAGGAGCTGAACCTTATACTGTCCTCAAAGCCACAGTGACTTCTGTTAGAATAGAGGTGGGTAGAATGTTCAGTTAAGCAGCCTACTAAAAATGAAGGGAGAATCGAAATAACATTAAATGCAAAATAATATAATTAAATAGTCCATTTCATTAGATACTCAAAATCTCTGTTAAAGAAAGGGAATACAGAATCAGTGTCCATTAATCCAGTTGGACCAAGTCACATGTATTCTCCTATGAATACATTATGAGTCAAGGTCATAACAACTTTACAGAATTTTCTCAAGATATGTCCCAGAGGCAGATTCTGTTGTGTGATTGTAACCATTAACTGATAACTTCACCAGACCATGGAATGTCACTGAAACAAGCAGGTTCTCACAAGTAACCCAGACCTCCCATGCATGGTTCCTGAGTCCCTCTTTCTTCTCCACTGGGGTAGAACACAAAGCATCCTCTAGATGCTTCTCCAATCCACTAACCCAACAGACACATGCCCTTCACTTTGACCTTACAGAATACTACAAACTGTCCTCCGAAGTCTTCTTGTCAGTCCTCACCCTGTTATAGTCTATTGTACCTATTGTTGCCTTATGTGCCACATATCCTTAATAATTTTCATTTTTTTATTGTTGTTCTTTTTTTTACTAGATATTTTCTTTATTTACTTTTCAAATGCTATCCTGAAAGTTCCCTATACCCTCCCCCCGCCCTGTTCCCCTACTCACCCACTATAACTTTCTATATGAAGTAAAATTAAACTCTATGTTCTTATATGTAATTTTTTTAATTTGTTAATCGTAATTATTTCAAAACAGATCCTAGTTATCTTCTTTGAACAATTCTAATTGATCAATGTACATTTCCTATACTCACATGAACTCATCTGTGCTGCAGAAGTGACTGTTTTTATGAGAATAAAGAGCAGCATTGTCTACACAAAGCAGGGCTGCATAGGAAGATACTAGAGTCACTCTTTAGCTCTCCCATCACCTCCCTTCTAATGAGATAGTAGTTCTAATTTCTTGCTGACACACTGAGGAGTGTTAAATTTACATTAAATTCTATGCAAATTGCCCTGTCTTAAGTACTGCATTGATGAATATGTATAGGTAGAAACTATATCCCACAGCAGATAAAATCCTGGATTTCATAGCTGTTGCTCAGAATAGGCAAACGTAATAGTACTTGAGAGATGTTGATTTCAAATCCTGACCATCCAGGGTGAATCTTACTTTATTGTCAAAAAAAAAATCTTTGGGATAAAATAAAAGTACATATAACATCTTTCTCTAAACATTTCATCTTTTACTCCTCTGAGACTAATACAACGTGTTTAGTACACAAGTAACCTGCCTGTGCTTTCCTCGGAATAAAAATTAAAAACAAAACAAAAACAAAAAAAACCCAAAAACAAAAAACAAAAACAAAAAAACCCTACAATTTCAAGGACTAGTAACAAGTAAAATGTAGATGAAAATGTTTTAGTAGCTGTGTTTCTGTTGTTTTAATATATAAGATACAACATTGTAGTTTTTCCTAGCATTTAGCATTTGTACCACATAGTAAATTATTTGCTATGTTTATGTGCAATTCAGAAACATAATCATTCAGTATTCACCCCCATAATTATGTATATTCATTTGTACAAAAATTTGTAAGTAAAAAATGTGTCTTGTAAATTTGAAGGGACACTAAATCATTTAAATTTGGCATTTATAAAATGTGTTATATTTTGTTTGTTTGAAAAGAGACAATTATCCTTTCATTTTAATAAAGGTAATTAAAATCTATATCCTCCATACCAAAATCAAGTGTTTCTTCCCGTGTCTGAAATGTATTTAAGTTCAATGCTTCAATCTACCTTTGTGAAATATAATTTACAGGCAATTTAACAAGCACTTGCTAAGTTGTCATGTTTTTATAGGTGCAATGTAGGAAACGAAACATGAATGAATCTCAGTGTCTGACTCTATCATGGTCTTTCTAGATCATTCCCTTCTAGCTATTCCCATCTTTAAGGTACCAGTCCCTAATAGCACTGTCTTCTCCTATGCCAACCCTGGCAAGTCTTGAAATTTTTCTTTACTCTTTCTGTCATTCAAGTTCTGTGGTTAATTATCAGTATGTTCTTTTGTAGACCTCTTTAACACTCCGTCCCTACTCGATGACTACAGTTAAGCAAAACTACAAGCCTGCTTGAATTCAGTTTTCTATTATTGCAGAATGGAAGTTGTGGAGAACCAATCACATATATTGGTAATATAGAATTCATGATCACAATCCAACGTGTAGCCTTTTGTTCTTCACCAATCATCTCACTCTCTTCAGTGTGAAGATGACCACATATCCTCCACCTCCAGACCTGTGACTTGTCATCTCCATGCTCATCTGGGCTGCACATACACCACGGAGAATTCTGAACTTCTCAGAAGATGCTTTCTATCCCCACCCAGCCTCTGCCCTATACTGCCTGACTGCCTGTATGTTGGTACAGGAACTTTCTCCCAAACTGTCTCTCCACAGTTGGAACATGCTCTCTTGCATATCCCAAGAACATCACGGCAGCTTTCCTGACTCTGCACTGTATCATCTAGATACTTTAGTCTACATGATTATTCTAATTAGAATACATATGGACTACTATTTGTTCAGACCTAAAAGAACAAAAGCTTCCTGCTGTTTTCTCCCAACTGTCTTCTTCACTACAATAACTTTAGAAAGATTGTTTCTGTATTATCTGTATTATCTATATAGTCTTCCTCTCCATCCACTCTTAGACCAAACCTCATTCTTTAACAAATATTACATCCTTCCTATAGGTTGCTTCTCGGTCATAGTGACCTTTTACCTTACTAAGTACACTGGTCATTGATGGTTCTCTATTGATGAACTATCAACGTAGTCTGAATTAGTACATCTTATTTCTCAACTTGAAAACTCTTTTTCATTTGAATTCTAGGTCTCAGTGCTTTCATTTTGTCCAATATCTTACTAAACCTTTTTTTTTTTTTTTTTTTAAAATTAATTTTGTTATATATTCATTGGTGTTTTGCCTGGATATATGTCTGTGAACCACATATGCACCTTGTTCCCCTGAAGACCAAAAGAAAGTTTTCAGTCCTCTGGAACTGGAGCTATGATGAGTATAANTTTTTTTTTTTTTTTTTTTTTTTTTTTTTTTTTTTTTTGTCTCCTGTGTTAATTCTTCTGAATTTTGGAGAGCATCACAGCTGAATTCTCTTCGTCACCTTCATTATCTTCTATACTGATTCCATCAGTGCTGATATTGTTCCATAGTTTAACTATTATTTATATAACTAGACTCTCATTTCTTTTCTGTGTATGCATATGTGTTTATGAGTGTTGTGTTTCTGTCTGTGTCTGTATGTATATCTGTGTCTGTGTATATGTGTGTCTGTGTGTATGCCCATTTGTCTGTATCTGGGTCTAAATCTGGGTTTTGTGTCTGTCTCTCTGTCTGTGACTGTGTGTGGGTATATGCATATGAGTATAGGTGCCTGCAAAGACAAGGAGATCGATTCCCCTGGAGCCAGAGGTACAGGTGTTTGTAAGTTATCTAATGTGAGTGCTGGAAATTGAACTCAGGTTTCATAAATGTGCTTCTAAATTGCTGAGCCATTTCTCTAGACCTGAGTAGCCAATTCTTAAGTTGGTCTGGCCTTGTCTCTTAAACTCTAAGTTTATGAGCAAAACTCTTCCTGGCTTCTCCTACTGAGTTCCATCCAGTAGTTATAGATGCCCAAAGTACAGCATTGTCTTCTATCTAAAATTTATTCCATATACTATGTTTCCATCAGAGCAGAAGGCAATTCCATCTCTTTAGTCACCCAACCAAACATTCTGGCATCTTCCTTAATTCTCTTTCATTCCATTTATCTAATATTAAACTGTTATTTTTGTGATGTTTCTCATTGCTAAAACATGATATATATTTTATTTTTGCATATATGTGTTTTTGTGTGCATTCACCTGATAAAATATAAGCTCCAACAATAAAAAGAATTTCCTATCTTTTCTGAACTGTTTACTCAAAGTTCATTATTTCTCAATAGTGTAAGCACTCAGTAAAACCTGTTGAATGATGGATAATTCTTCTTCAGAAACTAAAGATCTATTAGAAGAAAAGTATCAGATTTTTAGCTCATAATCATGCACAGTAGTGTTTTGTTTTATTTTGTTGGTTTTTCCTGTTTTCTTTCTAGTCTCATTCAGTGTAATACAAGCTAAAACAGGAGGCAATAAGAAGTTAGGGGCTTTAAATAGTTGAATAAATCCTCATGTGAACACTAGAATTTAAATTTCTCTATATAGATGGTATTTAGACCTAGAATTGGGTGAGAAATTAGATGGAAACAGGCAAAACTTATAACAAATAAAGCAAACATCAGAATAGTGAGATACAAAAACAACTTTTATGTCACAGAAATCTCAGTTTCAGTATCTCTAAGTAGTGTCTTTTTATAAGCTCGGGGATCTATGTTCTATTGTTGTTAAGTTCAGAGTTAGTAATGAGATGAGACTCTCCTACATTTGTATTCCAAACTTAACTTCTGTACAGAAAGAATATTTTTTTCATACTTAGAAATAGAGTTAGAACCAGTTTAAAACTAAACATCTATTTTAATGGCACTCCTTTTGTGTCGTTTTTAACTTCAAAAAACTTTTTTCCCAAAAAACAATTTTTATTAGATATTTTCTTCATTTACATTTCAAATGCTATCCCAAAAGTCCCCTATACCCTCCCCTGCCTTGCTCCCCAACCCACCCACTCCTGTTTCCTGGTCCTGGCATTACCCTGTACTGGGGCATATAATCTTCACAAGACCAAGGGCCTCTCCTCCCAATGATGGCTGACTAGGCCATCTTCTGCTACATATGTAGCTAGAGACACGAGCTCTGGAGGTACTTGTTAGTTCAACTGGTTATTGTTGTTCCTCCTATAGGGTTGCAGACCCCTTTAGCTCCTTGGGTACTTTCTCTAGCTCCTCCATTGGGGGCCCTGTGTTCCATCAAATAGATGACTGTGAGCATCCACTTCTTTATTTGCCATGATCAGAAACCTTTTATCACTAGAGAAAGCTAAAACCCATTTTAACTACAGCTTAAGAGACTCTGTAAGAGCTGGAAAAATGAATGTCAAACCCTAAGTTCAGCTCCCCAGCATCCTCTTAAAAATGTTAGGTATGATGGCATGCTATGATTCCAGCACTGATAGAGTGGAGACAGGAGGATACCTAAGTTCTGGCCAAATAGGTGAGTCTCAGGTTCAGTGGCAGATGCTGACTCAAAAAAAAAAAAAATGGAGAAAGAAAAGATTGGAGAACACAGTATGAATCACACACACACACACACACACACACACACACACACACATACACACACACATCTGGCAAGATGTTGTGATTTTATTTGAATTATCCTGTCTGCAGCACACAGGAAAGCCCAAATAAAAGGAACAAGTTAAACCTCCTAACCTGAAATCAATGATTCCCTGACTCCCCTCCTCATACCAGGTAGAAATCACAAATTGATTAGTCTCAGATGTCTTTCTTCCCTTATACATTCTGTTTCCTAGTAGAAGAATGAACAAGCATGAATGTCAAATGGAATACAGGAAGCAGAATATGTACAAGGAATAAATAGCCCTAATAAGTAACAAAAAGGTTGCTTCTCAAATAATCAAGCATTTAGATCAAAGCCTTTTATTTTCTTTTGAGCCAGGGCTAACATAGACCCAGCTGGCCTTCAACTACTATGTGGACAAGGATAACCTTCCTGTCTGCACCTCCCAAGTTTGCTGAGATTTCAGACAGGTATCATTACACCTTGTGTATGTGGAATGAAGAATCAAGAATCAAGAACTGAGAATCAAGCCCAATGAACTCTGCAGTTCAGCAAACACTTTATATTATTCAAGTAATTAATAATTTGTTAACACACTTATCATTAATTCTGTGGTTTAAAAGGTTTGTTTCTAAGAGGACTTGAGTTCAGAATGCAGGAATGATGTTTCCTTTTGTCATTCATTTTGTGAACACAATCAAGTTAGACCTTGTGATGCATTTAATGAAATGAATGCACTGGAGACATATCAACATAGTGCCTTCATTTGGAGTATAAATGTGAATTAATGCCATTTGCTATTTGTGAATATAAAACTGCCCAGTTTTAAAAGCAAACATGCCATTTTGCCTATAAAACTCAATGCCCCCATATAATTAGTGGCCAGAGAAAGCTCTAAGAACTTTCTTCTACTATGAGGCGGGTTCAGCCTGACTCTGAAACCAGCCTAAACATGAAAAGAATGCCCAGAGTTTCAGAACTCGACTTGGGCTGTCCTTAGAGGGGAGCTCATACAGTTTTATGGCCTTACCTGAAAACAGGGGTTGAAACATTGGATGTATGGTGCTGCTTTCACAGTCAAAAACCTTTACAAAAAAATCTTAGCACTAAGCTGCTTTTATTTTCATTCCTGAGAGTTGATAAAGGGTAAGATATAATTGTCCTTAACTTTATATGCAACTTCCAGCTAGTACTATTCTAAAGCATTATTTAACTTTCAATTTTATTAGGGATATTGTGTTTATGCTTCTCTTTTGTGTGGCTTTATAATATTTTGTTCTCATTTCTGCTTGAATGCTTGCCCTACATGGAGTTTAGATCCAAACTTGTGGTTTTAATTGCTTATTCTGACTGTAGGAGCCAGAGGTTCAACATGCTTGCTGGGGTATCTTCATGAACTCATCTCACTGTTTTCTTTTCAACCTTTTAGGTGTACAAGAATTTCCAGAAAACATAAAGTGCTGTAAGTGTTTAACCATTATTGAAGCCAGTGTCAATCCCATTTCTAAGTGAGTATAAATAATTAGATTTTACTCATATTTTTATTTGTAATTCCATTGGCTTATAATGTACCTAGATGGAACTTCTATGATAGTAGTTTTTGATGTAGCATCAACTGTCATAGTTAAGAGAATAATAGAAAAGCTACCAAGATTTCAGAGTTTCATTAAAATAATTAAAAGCATTATGAATGTGAATAAAGACCCAACTGGCACAATATAGCATTACTTTGAGCAACCATGGCATCGATTTTCCGTAATCCTCAGCAGTATTCCATGGATGAGAGTCAAAAATCAAGGAAATGGATGTTAATTGCAGTCATGGTAAGAAATTAGCATCCAGGACCCAATGGAAGTTCAAAACTGTTGGAAGATTTAAAGATGCCAAAGAATGCTTTAATAGTTGAGTGTCCCAAAGAAATTGGGTCTGACCACAAATAAGTACTTGGGTCCCAGAGATAACATAAAGAGTATAGGAAAAGCCTAAAGGTGCAATAGATAAAGAAATATGAATGGTAAATGTGCTAGCATCAGAGAAATGATGCTTGTGGCTCAAGATCTATTTAGTTAAGAAATCTCATGGTAAATAAAAACGTGGCTATGTCGCTGATTCAAATATTTTCTGGAGTGAGAGGCCTCTGGAATCATGAGCAAGTGGGTGAGATGAGACCTCAACCTGAACATTCAGGTAAAATGGAAGTAAAACTAAAGTCTGGGAAGGCTACTGACATCTTAGTAGTACTTGGAAGAGATTAAAGCAGCGTGGTCCGGGAATGTACACAGTGGTGTTCCGAGAAAAATGGCATCTTATTTACGTGAAGCTGACAGCAAAACCCTTCAGGACTTTGTCTACATGAGTAGAGGAGAAAAGAATGCTTAATGGAGGGAGTATTTTCAAAAGACACAAAGAGACTGGTCTGAGTTTTACACCAGAGGACACAGTAGACTGAGTTGGAAGTGTACAGTGAGTGACTTGTATGTGAAACAGAAAATGTGATGCAACAAACAAAATAATGTGCTTCAAAATCAGAATTCCTGCATCAAAGTACAGTACGGGAGAGGGAAACAAATGCAGGCCTTGGAAATATTCCCCCAACTGTATACTAAATGCATTTTATCAGCATCTCGGCATAATGGATATCACTAGCTTCTGAAACCAAGACTGGGAACATTTCCTAAAGCCACACAGCACAGGGTGAATGAAGAGCTGGACTGATTTGTATGTTGCTTATTTGGTTTTCTGGTTTGTTTGGTTCTTTTGTTTTGCGGGTTTTGTTTTGTTTTGTTTTTTGTTTTTGTTTTTTGTTTTTTGTTTTTTGTTTTTTGGCTTTTTTTTGAAACAGGGCTTCTCTGTGTAGCCCTGGCTGTCCTGGAACTCACTCTGTAGACCAGTCTCGCCTCAAACTCAGAAATCTGCTTGCCTCTGCCTACCAAGTGCTGGGATTAAAAGCATGCACCACCCCTGCCCAGCTGGTTTTTGGTTTTCTTTAGTTTCTTGATTCTCATACATTGTCTTGTTTAGTAACTGCAGCAAGTCTTTTAGTGTAGAAGTTAGATTAAAAATTACATCATATCCACAGCCAAACAGTGGATGGAGCTTGGAAACTTTTATGACAGAGGAGGGGGTAGGAATGCAGGCCCTGGAGGGGATAGGAACTCCACAAGGAAGATCAACAGAGTCAATTAACCTGGACCCTTTGGGACTCCCAGAGACTCAACCACCAACCAAAGAGCATACACAGGCTGGACGTAGGCCTCTCCACCGCACATGTGAAGCGGATGTGCAGTTTGATCCCGAACAACTGGAGTGAGGGCTATTCTAAAATTTGTCGCCTGTCCATGGGATATGTTCTTCTAGCTTGGCTACCTTGTCTGGCCTCAGTGGAAGAAGATGCACCTAGTCCCAGGAGCCAGGGTAAGGGGATAGCTAGGGGGGCCCACCCTCTCAGAGGAGAAGGGGAGGGGAAGAAAGGAGGATTGTGGAATGGGGTAAATGAGAGGGGGCAGTGAGTGAGATATAAAGTGAATAAATAAAAAGTAAACAAATAAATTACTAAGAATTTAAAAACTAGTTTTATCATAGCTATTTCCAAATTAATTTCACATATTTAACCTTCTAAAATATTTTAAATAACCTATTTCATCAAAGGCCCTTAATACTTTGAATATTTAAACAGGTAAATAGTTTGAGAGGTTATAAAATTAGTCAATAGAAAGGCAAGTTTAAATCATGTGTCATTTTCAAAGTCAGACTTTTACTTTATATAAGTAAATATTTTTGGTCACAACTGAGTACACTTTGACAGGTGGTTAGTCATGAACTGTCACTATAAATAAGTTCAACATCCCAAGAACCCCTTTAGCCCATCTGTCCTTTCTAGAATGCCTTGTGAGTGGCTGGTGTCTGTGTCAGATTGTTTTTACTCATTTTACTGGCCACCTCTTGGTCTACATGTTAGTCCCTTTATTGGCAGGAGCATCCCATGTAGAGAGATCACAGGACTCCTGTGTCCATTGATGGGAGATAAGATTGTCTATAAGCTATATCAGTGTCCTTTCAGCAAGATCTTGCTGGCATATGCAATAGTGTCTGTGTTTGGTGGATGATTTTGGGATGGACCCCTGGGTGGGGCAGTCTCTGGATGGTCCATCCTTTCGTCTTAGCTCAAAACTTTGTCTCTGTCACTTCTTTCATGGGTATTTTATTCCCTATTTTAGGGAGGAATGAAGTATCCATGTGTTGGTCTTCCTTATTCTTGATTTTCTTGTGTTTTGGAGATTGTATCTTGGATATTCTAGGTTTCTGGGCTAATATCCACTTATCAGTGAGTGCATATCAAGTGAGTTCTTTTGTGATTGGGTTACCTCACTAAGGATGATATCCTCCAGATCCATCCATTTGCCTAAGAATTTCATAAATTCATTGTTTTTAATAGCTGAGTAGTACTCCATTGTGTAAATGTACCACATTTTCTGTATCCATTCCTCTGTTGACACTGATATAGCTATCTCTATGAGGCTATGCCAATGCCTGGCAAATATAGAAGTGAATGCCCACAGTCATCTATAGGATAGAACACAGAGACCCCAATGGAGAGCTAGAGAAATTACCTAAGGAACTGAAGGGTCTGCAACCCTATAGATGAAACAATATGAACTAATCAGTACCCCCAGAGCTCGTGTCTCTAGCTACATATATAGCAGAAGATGGCATAGTCAGCCATCATTGGGAAGAGATGCCCCTTGGTCTTGCAAACTTTATATGCTCCATACAGGGGGAATGCCAGGGCCAAGAAGTGGGAGTGGGTGGGCAGGGGAGCAGGGTTGGGGGAGGGTATAGGGGACATTCGGGATAGCATTTGAAATGTAAATGAAGAAAATCTCTAATAAAATAAGTTTAAAAAAAGATTGTCTATAAGCACTGCTGGTAGAAACTGTGCAGACATTTGAGAAATTCATGCTCAGGTGTCACTTCTGTTGCCTAGGGTAGTTTAGCTGGGAATATAGAATTCATATCCTTGAGCTTAAAAGAAACTAACAAGCTTTTACAAATGGGAGCTGTCTCTTTGCCACCATCGACTGCTATCCACTCTGATTTCTGCAGTTTCAGTCAGTCTGGTAGATATGCTGTATCCTTGTAGCTTTAATTTACATTTATAGTGTCCAATCAGCATATTTCTCTGCATATTAATTAAATGTATTGTTTCTTTGGCAGTGATTCGATTTTTTAAAAATTTCTTCTTGACTTGCCTTTTAAATGCTAAAATATAAGCTATTTTCAGATTCCAGAGGCAGTATGAGTCCTAAATCTGTAGTTTGTTCCTTCACGCTCTAAATAGTACCCATCACAGAGAGGATTTTGTTTGTATGAAGTCCTGTTTAATAATATGTATCCTAGCTTCTAGCCTAAGAAAATTTTGCCAAGTTCAGAGTCCTGCTGATTTCCCTGAAGCTTTTCTTGGAGCTTTCATAGCTCAGGCTTTCCCTTCAGGTTAGGATTCTCAACAGAGCTAATCTCTACTTATCCCTAGGAGATAATGGACATGAGATTTTCTTTACTGTCCGAGTATCCAATTGCTGCAGATCATTTGTTGAGAATGGTACCCATCCTGAATAGGGCTAGCAGGTACCTCCACTAAAAATTAATTGATTGTATGTGTTTGGGTCCATTTGTCCTCTCTGTTATGTTATACCACCCTGAATGTCTACTTCACACCACTGATACCCTCTCATTTACAAATATATAGTCTCATTACAAATCATTTACCCAGGAAATATGAGCCCTAATTAAGTTTCTTCTTTATCATTATCACACAAGTAAGTCTATGCCTTTTGCTTTTCTTTATAAATTTCACAGTCAGCTTTTCAGTTTCTCCAAACATGTAAAAGTCTGCCAGGATTTTGACAGTAGTTTTAAATTAATACTGATATATTGAGGACATTAACTCCAAACCACTTTATATCTTTTAAACTTTTGTTTCCTTTTTTATACATTTTTACATGTAAATATAACATATCTTATTTATTTTCACAAGTTTACTTTTTATATTATTGTGGATAATTTTTATTATCTCACTTATTTTGCCATATATATAAATACAAAAGAGTTTTTACATATTTGTATTATAAAAGCTAACTAAATTTCATTTCTTAAGTCTACTGGACTGTTTCTGAACATTTGCAAAGGAAGGGGTTCTGAAGAAGCAATCATGAACCTGTGAATTTCTCTTATTTCATTGTTTCTATTTGCTGAATATTGACTTTGTCTTGGAAGATCTCCTCTCACGCTGAATAAAGAAGTAAAAACAGACAGCACTGCCAGTTTTTCGTTATCTGCCATTGCTTCTTATTTTCTCATATAATTCTCTTATTTACTCTTTAATGTTCCATTAGTGGCTTTTAGTACTATTGGCACTCTTGCCTACAAGTCCTCTCAGTGAGATTCATTCAAGGAAATGCAGTCTCTGTCTCATGGCGTGTGTGTGTGTGTGTGTGTGTGTGTGTGTGTGTGTGTGTGTTTCTGGATTTTAGGAATCCTTTATTCTGTGTTCCAAAGCCACTCAAGCTGTTACAGAACTTCATCCTCATTGAAGGAGCTGAGATCCCAGCTTTCTGCTGGCCACCCCTACAGACACGATGGATCTCTCAAAAGTACTTCTACCTGCTAGATAATTATGTCCAGATGCAACTTGCTACCCAGCATTTGGTCATCACAAAGTGAGGGTGAGTCAAGAAGAAGGTTACATACAAACATGGCACTCACTGTACAGCCACATGCTGTTAACTGATAAGATATAACAAATCCATTGCTGGGCGTGGTGGCTCACGCCTTTAATCCCAGCACTTGGGAGGCAGAGGCAGGCAGATTTCTGAGTTCAAGGCCAGCCTGGTCTACAAAGTGAGTTCCAGGACAGCCAGGGCTGTACAGAGAAACCCTGTCTCGAAAAAAAAAAGAAAGAAAAAAAAAAGAAAGAAAAAGAAATACCAAATTCTGCCACCATACACTAGACCCATCACACCTTAGCTATCTAGTTTGAAGAGGGCTTATTTTACTAAGTGTTGAATCTTGTCAAAGCTAATTTCTAAGATCGGTGACCACTTGACTTTCCTTCCTCTGGTTTTATGGTGAGTCACATTGTTCAATGTTTTCTGTCAATTGCGCTTGCCATGACCAAACTCTATTTAGTCGTGGGCATTACTCATTTTTATGCTCTATTGCTCTGGTTTGCTAACATCTACTAATGCTTTGTTGATTTCGTGAGATATACCCATCAGATATTTCTACTAATTCCTTTGTCCAGATTGTTATCAAAGTAAAACTGATTCCATGAAGTGAGTTTGGAAATGTTCTCTTCATTTTCTATAGTAATTGGCATAGAGTTAGTTCTATCTCTTGATTAACCCTTGGTGAACTACACAGGTGGGAGGCTGCACAGTGTGGCCTCTGCTTCTTTTGGTGTTTATCGCAGGGCACAATTAACACCAAACCCTCCTTTGCTCTTAGAAGTGTCTGAATATGCTCTAGAAATTACATAGCCACTGTTCATACTATATAATCTCAAAAAATTATAAGTAAAAGGAAAAATAGATATCCATTTGTCCTTAAGGCAATTTTTCTTATTGTTTAAAAAATAGGAAAATAATTTTTTAGAAAGCAGGTGAACTGCAAATCATGGCTGTGTAAAGGAGGTGGGGTTGCAATTCAATTTCCTCATTACTTTCCCAAGTGCTCTGTAGATGTTAATTTCTGATTTAAAGTTATATAAATAAAAGTACATATACAATGTCTTCCCAATTAGAGAAGAAGTTTTGCATTGACTCTTTAGTTATATCACATAAAGCTTACTTTGGTGGACCTAACCATTCTAATACAGGTCTGATGTTTAAAATACATTTTCAGTTAGCTTCTATAAAAAAAACACAATAAGAAAACAGAAGGGCTGCAGCAAAGCCGTCTGCAGTCAGTCTTAAAATTCTCATTCCAGTGATGAAAATAAGCAGTTATAAAAAGTATTTAAAGCACTGTTTAGTTAAAATGAGAATAATAAAAATACCATAGAGAAGAAATGTGATTGTTACTTCATGGTCTCACCATAGAATAAGGAATCACTTATCATGGACGCATATCTACAGGATCATTCATTATGGACACATATCTAAGAAGTTGGTGCTAGGATTAACATTTCTGAGTAAGGAAACTGAGTCTGATGGAATTATTTTCAAAGATCTCACAGATATTAGCAGAACTAGAGTTCAAAACCAAGATTTCTGGCTCCAGGGCCAGCACTCCAGGACTGCATGTTCAAGTATCTCTCATGGCCAAGGACATGTGTCTGTCCTATATTGAGGGTAGAATATATACAGTTTAATTTCAAATAAATAAATAAGACGATGTTTGTGTTGCGGAATAGTTTAATTTTTTTCAAGACTATAACTTTTAACAAGTCAGCTAACTGTGGAAAACCATCAAATTATTTAAGGAGTAAAGTCATTTTGCTATAAAAAGGCTTCTTACTGTGTATATTGGCTTCCACTGGATAGTTCAAATGCTAATGAAACCTGTGAAAGCTTTCTTGTCGCTTGTTATGAGATTTCTTCTTCCTCACAGATTCTTGGGCATTCTGATGAAAACAGAAGTTCTCATCATTGGAATTAGTCCCTTAGAAAGTACGGTTGTGACATGAAGTTAACAGAAGCCAAATGTTTTCTCAAGTAAATTTACTGACTACATCTGCCACCTCAATACCACCTAATCCACATTGTTGTCTATGCTTTCACAGTACGGTAACTTGTGGCTTAGGAGACTTCTTATCCTAAACTGCTATGTGATTTATCCTTGCTAACAATAAAAACGTCTTAGTGCTTCTACAAGCAATTGCTAGAAACTTCCTACTGGATACATGAGAACTTCATGAGGGAAATGAAAGATGTTAATTTTCAATCTAATGTAGAGTCATCATTCATGTGAATGATTTATACTATTGACATGAATTGTGATTTAAAAAAAAAATGTAGTTCTGGGAAATATACTGCACCACTCTACACCATACCATCATCCCCAACTCTGTGCTTTTAAATAAGAAAGCTCCATGTAAAATATCAGCATGTATGGTTATATGGGTATGACTAAAATAGTCTTATACTGGTTTTTTTTCATGAAATATATGTTAGCCCAAGTTTTAATTTAAATAAGCTTCATATGGTCAGTTTTTAATACTAAGGGAAATGTTCTATCACTGTGAGTTTTCAAGTTGTACAAAATTGTGACAGAAACAATAAAGAAGCAAATTGCTGATCAGAGTGAAAAATAAGATGCCATGTATTGCCCACCTATGGACAGAAGACCAAGGAAGGCCCATGCTTCAAAGCGTCCCATGACTAGAAAGTTCGGGTTTTCAGTCTTTTTCTTTATTAGCAGTGACCTTTCCCCTCAGTTTACTGAGACAGAGCCTTGCTATGTAGCCTGTAATAACCTTGAGTTCACAATCCTCCTGTCTCACCCCACACATGAGTGTTACAGGAGTGCACCTCTACTCTGAGCTGGAAGTGATATTTTGAGATATTTTCAGGTTCCTTACATTTATATGTATTTGCAGCTGTTCCTTCCTCCAAAATCATAATCAATTCCTTCTTACAATATCAACGGACAGTGGTTAGGTCTCATTAGAAATATGGTTAATGTCTTTGCCACTGCCAGGAAATATTCAGTAGGCTTACAGGCTCCAATATATGGAAAGGAAGGCATGAAGATCAGTCACTATTCACTTCAGGTGAAGTTTTCTGTAGAGTCAAGGCCACACATTTAAGGCAAAAGCTCAAAGCCTTCTAAGTGCAGTTCCCTGCAGATGTTCTCAGATGTTTATTCCCAGCACTGTACCATGAACTCACTCTGAACTCAGTGTCTGTCTGTCTGTCTGTCTGTCTGTCTTGGATCTATACTCTAAAACCCATATTATCTCCCCTATCCCCTTTCCTGTTTTCATGAATCTCACTTTCCCAAAGAATAAAGTTACAGAAATATCTTCTGAAAAGCTATACACAAAAACAAACCCAGTCTAAGATCCAAGCGGGAGCAAGATAGTGCAGAATAAAGTGACCATTACAAAGTTAGTGCCCTGAGAATGTGTAGAGTCGCTGGCCAAGTCAATATCGAACTATTGTGTGTAAAGTTGCACCCAGGTTTGGTCTCACAAGTCAGTAACACCCAGGGTTAGTAAGACGTCAGCAAGAAGATTGATTGGAGTTTGAAACAAGCTTGAGCTATATAGTGAAATAAAAACCAGTCTGAGATATATAGTCAAACACTTTCTGTCTCAAAAGCAGAGTAGGAGACAGAGCACTGGCTCAGTGAGTAAAGCATTTGACCAACAAGTCTGGCATCTTGACTTCAATCCCCAGATCTCACTTAAAAACAGAAGGAAAGATCAAATTTGTCCTCGGACATCCACACACTGTGGCATGCCCCTCCATAAGAAATAATAACAGTTTTCAACTTAATGAAATACTAAATTTAAATTGTTTTGGAAAAGTTTTTAGTATGAATAAAAAAAGAAAAAGCAGAAGGCCTGAAAGTGGCAGAGAGACTGTTAGGGTCTGGTAAGAGAGGAGGAGTAGGAGAGTGAACAAAAATCTGTAGATAATAGTTACATGTGGGGAGAAGTTCCTGTGGAGCTGCCAATCTGCATATTCAGCGTGCTAATAAAAAAGTAATAAAAGGAAATTATTTCTGAGAAGGGAATTCTGTGTTTAGTTTGGGTTGACACAAAGCAGGTGTTAGAGTGAATGTAGGCAGAATATGCTGGCAACAGTCCCAGGAAATGCATGTTGAGCTTTTAAGATCTCCACTGGACGCCGTCTCATGGGGATGCTTCAAGGGCATCAAATTCTACAGAGCTGTAGACAAGGCAGATGAGGAAGCTATTTCACTCCTGCTCCACAGTAGCTAAGAATTGCTCTTAGGATATTCTAAGGCCCTGGCTGAAGACACCATCCTGCAGAGGACTGTACAGAAAGCCACAGGCTGTGAGTCAAGGTAGAGATGTATGAGATGTTTTCCACAGAGGATGAAAATCAAAATCTGACTGTAATTGGTCACTGAAATTATCATTGTATTAATAAGAAATAAAATATACAAATATTTTATATTACCAAGTTTATAAAAAGTGATATGAAAAAGAAAAACTGATGAGAACAGGAGTCAAGAAGCATATAGAGAGGGGCTGGACAGAAGCTCAGCTTTAAGAGTATTGGTTGCCCTGGCAGATGGCCCAAGTGTGGTTCTCAGTAACTACCATCTTTAACTCTAGTTTTATGGTATAAAATGCCCTCTTCTGGTCTCCTAAGGCACTGAATTCAAATAGTATACAGATATATTTGCAGACAAAATACCTACACTTATTTTGAATAAAGAAAGACAAGGATAAAGAAAATGAAGCTTGTATAGAGACACTTTGTGTTATAAGTGAATGGAGCTATGAATGAATTTCGCTATCCTTGCAACATTTAAAAATTCATTCCAAACAACTCATTATTATTCCTTTCAGGAAGGGAACTTACGGGGCCCCTAGTGAAGGAACATTGGGATATGTATTCAAATGACTTCACAGAAGCAACATTTTATGACCACAAAAATAAAATAACTACCCTTCATTTACAAGAGAATGCTAAACAATCTATGTTGTATCTGAATAAGGACATGGCATTCTAAGACAATAAACAGTTACTATCCAAATGAATAAATATGAAAAATATAAATCTATCTTTAAAGCCTCAGTAAATATAAACAGTATGATTTGATATATATAACTTGCTAAAAACACAAACAGTTTTATTTGTTTTAGGGAGTCAAGCAGTTACATAGTAAAAGTCTTAAAAACTAAAATCAATGAGTATTTAAGAATTTGTAAGCTAGGCCAGGAATGAGGGTGTATGCCTCAGAACTTGGAAGGGAGATGCAGGTGTGAGTTCAAGGCCAGCCTGGTCTACATAGAGAGTTCCAGGTCAGTCAAAGCTACACAGTAGACAGACAAACTGGAAGATGCATTCAGGAAAAGGCACAGGTGGCATCCACAGTACTAGCTGTTTCTTTATTCTGTTGGGTTTGAAACCCACATGTCATGTTCCCGCAGTGTGATGGGAATGCAATAGAAGTAAAGGGAATGTCTGTCAGTGATGACAACAGTTGACAGGCAGCTTGGGATGCAGAGTAGAGGGCAGAGGAGGCTTGGTGACCACAGGCCAAAAACATTGGAGTAGTAGACATCAGTGAGTACAGGCATCATGTTCTCATGATATCGGCAGGAAAGAAGGTTAAGAGATGAGGAAAGACAACTTAGAAATATTTATAGAACAACGAAGTCCAGACTAGACTATAAAGACATTAAAGTGTTTATAGAGTACAGTCATAGGAAAATTCCAATATTGTTTCAAGGAAAAGACTCCTGAGGAATATTTTAATTAAGCAAAAAAAAATGATTTAATGTTTCAAGTAATAATTTCATCCTATTTCTAAAATTTCATTAAAGGTTATTTCTCACTTTTTAATGTCACTTACATCCATTATGATTCTGCTAAAAAATATGCCCAATGTTCTTGCTTATCTTTAACTAACAGGACTTAGCCCAGTTTTGCATTTATACACACAGATTAATCTGGCATTGGAGGAACTATAGGAGTGGAAGTCAGCTCAGTCCCTCTTCACATGAGGCAGGCTACACCATCCTAATGATAAACTGTGAGAAATGTTAATGACTAACTGAATTAGTTGTGTGTCAGTAAGTCCTTGTGTAACTTGATGTGACTGTTCTAATAGGAAAGGCCTGTTCATCTTAAAGTTGCATGGTCATTCAGCTGAGATTTCCATAAGAACGTCTTGATTGGTGCAATAGGTGCAGCTGCCATGGAGTGGACCGGCCTCAGTTGGCCTTTCTCAATCCGTGGGAAGTTAAGGTTCTGGACAGGTGGGCATGGAGTTGGTGACAAAAAGGGCAACAAACAGACATGGACACAGACACAAGGGAGTGTGTATCTGAATGTATTTTCTCAAAGCAAGCACCAGTCTTTTAATACAGACAAAAAACAAGAAGGCTAGGCGAATACATTTGCCAAGGTACGCTGGTTCTTAACACAAAACAAAGAAAATGCATACATAAAAAGATGATGGGAGCCAGGCTGTGTTTACAACTGAGAATAGGAACAACTCTTAATTAAGATAAGCTAAACACAGGAGCCAGGTGACAACTCTGATGCAATGCTAGTCTAATGTTAAACCCACCACCAGAGGTCCTTTAGTAAATACCTGATTATGCTATTCCTCTGGGCCTAGTGAAAAACCTGAACCAGGGGAATTCCATTCTACTAACCCGTTCATGAATAATATTACAACCCACCTATTTCCTAGGCCATTGTGTATTCCTATGTATGGGTGTGACTTGGCTATTGTTCTAAGTAATTACTATGTAGACTAGCCCTGAGTTTTTCTAGCTCTATTCAAGTAAATTGTAATGCCTAAACATTGGAACACTGGCAGAGGCTTAGCTATATGTCAAAATCAATCCTTAAAGGCACCTATAATAAAACAATACTGAAAGAGAGCACACGGATCCATACCCCAGACTTACGCGGGGACAGGTTTTACATGTATGAGATATGGGAATGCCAAGATTCCAGGAGGCTAAGTTTCCATGAAACTCTTTGTCTCATGACTGCTTCCAGGCTTTTAGGCCTGTCAAGCAGACTTCACTGGAATGGATGTAGCATGCAACCAACAGTTTGAGATTCTGCTCTCCATGATAGCAATTTCAGCTCTAGGTAGGAGCATTGGAGAGGGGATCATATATTTTAATAACAAGTAAAAGTTTTAAAACCTCCAGCTGTAAAATTATATGCACCATAAATTCTTCCATTACTGACACCAAAGAAAAGTTTGAAGACATATTTCATTTCCCTTTTTCTTTCTCTAAGATATATTCTATTTCTATAGCAACATTGATGTAGTAACTAACACTTTAACTCCTTTTTAGACTACCCGATGGCTTCACGCAGCTTCTTAACCTGACCCAGCTCTACCTGAATGACGCATTCCTCGAATTTCTTCCAGCTAATTTTGGAAGGTAAGAATAAGAGATATTACTTGTATAATCTCATTTTGCTTCTGCCAAGTGCTTCACCAGTACATGAATGACAGAGCTGATTATAGTTGGGTCTCATTAGTATACAATAAATGTTAATTAAATGTTCTATAATAATTAACATAAAATTAGGATTCTCACATAATATTATCATAAAATAATTTTAGGTGAGTTAAAATTAAATATAAAAAAATGTCCCAGATAATATGAGCAAATGCAGGCACCTGTTCATGGCTCTTGGGTTGCAAAATTCCTTCATAGTCAAGGAAGCCAAGGAGAGCATTGTAAATATATAGACAATCTTGGCCAGCAAAATGAATAAAATAAATCATTAAACATAAAATAAATAAAAATTGTTTTCATTGTCTATGAAAACAAATAACATCCTTAATATATAAAGTCCTTACAAATGAGGGTGAATACTAGGAAGTATATGGGTGGCTACACAGGCAACTTGTAATAAAATATAAATAGATAGTGAATACAGGAGAAATGTCTGACTCTACAAATATCCAATACAATACAAATTAAAGTGACAACAAGAGACTTCATTTGTCCTAGCTTCTGAAACCAACATATGTGCCTGAGGGTAGTGATACATGCTTAAAGAACTTCAAAAATAGTAATGCTATCACCTTAAAATTTATTACTAGAAATGTCTCATGCCATTTGGATTTTGTAGACAAGTAAATTTTTCACTGTTGACAAAATGAAGACTAAGAAATCACATCTCTGCCTAGGAACTTGACTGTCTCTGATGTGATGCTCCTATGTAACAATACTGTGCAGAAATGGGTGATCATGTATGAAACCCTAATAAAGCTGGGGAGGTTTATCTAGCAAAGTATATAAACTATTTTTCCAATATAAATACATAAGAGAAAAGTCTAAAATTCTAGGTGACTTTGATTTTCATTCGTATTTTGTTTCATACCTTCAAAGGTATTTTCTTATAGAACATTATATATCATAAAGACCAAAGTCATTCTAACATCATTGTCAGCTTTTGTTGATCATTTTTTAATTGTGAAAATGATTAACTGGGTTTTATTCAGCACCTGCCTCTTGACAGAGGTAAGGAGGACATCAGGTAGCATGATAAAGTCAACTTACACACAGTGTTCCCCCCTTAAATGCTGAAAATGTCCCAGACTCCTTCATTTCTGTAGTTGAAGATGTCACAGTATCCTAAACCATACACATGAGGGAAATTACAAGTCAATGTCTTGTGAAAGTGTTTCCCCAGCTCCATCTACCCTTGTAGACTAGAATTATCCTTTGAATATCAACTATAGCACATTGTTCTTTAAAATGAACAAAGCATAAAATATTTATGACACCCTAAGACACTTTTTGTCTTGGTTTTTTTTTTTGTCATTCATCTTTAAGTAGTTTTAAAATGAGCATGAGGTTTATGCTAAGAGGACATATAATACCAATACTAAAGCTACGTTGAATTAGAATTTAAGTTTTATGTAAGTTGCCAAAATACACTATTTTTAATAACATGTTTGCTTAAAATAATTTATAATCTAAGCAATTTTTCAAGTTCAACTACTAGGTATTTTGACAAAATAATGCTCAAATTTTCTTCTAGCCTCAAACTTCGTATATTTAAAAGACAGAGTAGACTTCACTATATTGTCAATACTACCTCAGCCACTGGGATGTGAGGTTTTCTGATACCTAAGACACTCTAGTGACTGGAGCTTTTGCACACTGAAGCATGTTATTTAATAAAGACTTAAAGTTAAATTGAGGACTAGAGAGAAGAAAAAGGAAAGAGGCCTAGATAAATACCTAAAAGCACATTAAAGATAGATGACAAATGAAGTCATTTAAATAGATTGTCCTTCAAAATTAAGATTTTGGAAAATCCAAAAAGCATTGCTGTATCCCAATGAGCATAACACCTGAAATTATTGAAGATACTCAATAATCTAATGAACAAACAGACTTATTAAATGTAAAAGTAAATGTACTTCTATGAAACATTAGAAACTTGGAAGGCTAGAATTCAAAGATATAATCAAATATTTTTAGTTTTAGCATTTGCCATTGGCCAGGGGTGAAGCAACCCTGCACATTATCAGTTTATGTATTTATTTAAAATCTGGCACAAGCTCACACATGGTGCATAGTCATACATGCAAGCAAAATACTCATACTCATTAAAATAATAAATAAATATCTGATACCATACTAAAGCAACTGAGTATTTTTGTCTAACTAATAATAGTTTGTTTACTTTGCCATGTAAATGCTTTTATATAGAAACAGTGATGAGTAATTTTTAAAACGCTTCTCTACAGACTTGTCAAATTGCGAATATTGGAGTTAAGAGAAAATCACTTGAAAACTCTACCAAAGTAAGTGACAGCGTCTTTTGCAGGGTCTCTGTTGTGACTTTTCACTGCTAGGAAAATGCCTTTTTGATTTTATTACAGCAGCTTTGCAATTTTGAGTGAATTGTTTAACACATTCTAACTAAAGGCCAACAGTAAACTATAGACTCATATGAAGTAGTAGACTTCCTGCTTTGTAAACCAGCTCTCTGGCAGAGGTTTGCTCATGGCTAAAGAGTCTTGCCACAAGTCTGAACCAACATTTGTGTCATTCTTACAACCAGAGCCAGTTTCCCAGGCTTCAGCCTCCGATGCTTCACACCCCAGGTTAAACTGTGAATTGAGACAGTTTACAGTTGTACATCAAAGCCAGAAACATTTAAAGGAAAAAAGAATTAAATTAAAGTGGTTTGGCAAGTTAAAAAGAAAAGGTAATGTTCACTTATTCATTTGTTGCTTCTAACCAGTCTTTTTAAAAGCTGGTTTATATAAATATTCAAAACATTCTAAAGCAAAAGCTAATTTTACACAGATTTATAAAATGTTTTGTTTTCCTCTGCTTTCCTTCATTCATGTACAATAACAGGATATGAACTGTACATGAATAATTGTTTTCAAAGATCAAAATGTATTTGCGATTTTTTTTTCTTGCTCAGGTAAAATGATGTGCTTTGTCTGGGTGGTGGTTCAATGTATATCTTGTTACTCTTATTGCTTTACTTCATTTCTGCAAGGCAGCAAGTATATCAATTTATTTCCAAACGTTCAACAAGGTTCAAACATATTACTCTGCCAGATTAAAACTTAATCTTAATTTTTCCTTTCAAAATATATTCCTTCAGCAAATGAGGCTAAATATACTGGTCAATTAACTTAAGTGCAAGTGTGTGTTATGTAATTCATGAACTTTTCATCACTGCTACACAGTGCATGGTTATGATGAGGAGTCCCAGCCATGGTCTGGAATCCACTTAGACAGATACATGGAGAAGCATGTGTGTGATTCTCCCTATGTGGCAGTTAAGAAGAAAGTTTCAAAAGAGTGTTCCACATTACAGCGTCCTGTGTATAAGCAATACCTTTCCTGGACCAGAGTCCTAGACAGGTAGAAATGGGCTAGTGTGTATTCAGTGTTGGTCTCCTATACAGAAAGCTACTGCTGCTGTTTCGTCTGGGTGACTTTTGTTTGTCACCTTGAAAACTGAAACACAGCCAGGTGGGACATGAACCAAGAGGGAAGAGCAATGATTGCTGACATCTGACTGTATGCATTCAGTTCTGGGAGAATACCCTGAGAGTACAGAGGGGAAGGGACAGCCTCCTCATATAAAGATTTCAGCTTGAACTATAAAATAAACCCAACGTAAGTTCTAAGAATTTTAGTACTTTTGATGTAAGTCATAATATGTAAGGTATAACCTAACATCAATTTAAAATATGGACTTCATAGGCAATGAGTAACAGTACTCTTGATATGTGGGTATTCTATGGGTTTTCAGAATACCGCCTGTATTAAGAAGTTGAACAATGTACCTGCGCTGATTGGGAATGTAAGTCATTGTCAAGTCTCTCAGTGAAGGGTACTGAGTGTCTTTGGTAGACCGCTATACATGTCACAGCTATAACTTTTATATTTAAGAAACATTTTAGAGCTATTTGCCATTCAGAATGTTTGTTTTATTCTGTGTCAACAAAAATCTAAGAAGCAATATATAGACAGAGAATGTATGGTGCTTTACTTTAGTTTTGACATCTATGGAGTGAAAATCACGTAAAGACATTCTGTTGAGTAAAGTAAACCCTGTTTCCACATATAGCCATCTATTCAATCACCATCTGGACCTATAACTTAGAAGTACATGAGAGCTTTGTACATTCCTTTAGTTTGCTTTTCCAGTGGAAAAAAATGAAATGCAGTTTTCAAAAACTATTTTAGTTTCAACATATCTTCTTAGAGAATTGAGAGCTTGTGGTTTCCTTGGAGATACAAACAAGCTGGAGAATGTTGGTGGGCCTTTACTTTTTGTTTGTTTGGTAAGTTGGTTGGTTGGCCGTATTTTGTCTACAGGCTACAAATGCCATGAAAGAAATGCCAAAGTATATAAGAACTGTGATAAGTAACATTTGAATATATTCCTGTGTTAATGTGATGGGCTATATATGTGGGGAACCTAGGATCTGTGTCTTGGTTTAAAAATGCAAGCATAGGCAGTCCATCTCCACACAATGTCCTCTGTGACTATTCTCTAGGAGTATCAAATGGTAGTGATAGTTAGGCCCTCAGATATCTACTTATAAACTCACTGAAATTTGTCAAGTCAACTGGATGTGGTGACAGAAGACACCAAGCGTCCAAAAGGAATGTATAATGCAAAGTAAAAATCTTGAGATGCAGTAATACCACTTCTTAAAGCACAATTATTCTTTTAACTGAGTGTTCTGGGTGGTAATCTGAAAGGGTGGGACTTAGTTATTCAGAGGAATGTTAGGTATGAAGGGAAACCTGCTCTGTTTGCCTCATTTTGTTTAGTTTATTGGCCTGTCTGTCCCTTCCTTTTAGTTGGGTGTCAGAATTGAAAGGGTGGTTCCTGGCTGGTTCATCTCAGAAGATGAGACCCCCAACTGTTAATAGGGTTACAGCTTCCTAGAGCCTTCTGTCTAGAATATGCTTCTGTGCTTTCTAAGGTGCTGGCTGTGGGAGAGAGGCTTTAGTCTTTTTTACATATATAAGGCTACTTACTCTCAAGTGGCCCTCAGAAGTGAGAAGTGGGGGGTGGGGTGGGGGATGACTAGGAAGAATAGAAGAAAAGGGTAGGGGAAACCTTGCTGGGTTTTTTTTATATATATAATTTGATTAAATCTTATTCTAAATTGTTACTTTTAAAGATCATATCTAAGGATAAAAGCATGATCAATACAAAGCAAGTTACCAGTTTTGTTTCTAAAAACTTATGGACACAGGGATCAAGGGAAATTTTACATGTATAAAGATCCCCAAGTACAAAAGCCACCATGTTTCAATTGAAAAGGATCTGTATGTTTGTGCTATGTACATGTTTTATATTTTACATATAAATAATGTCTATAGGACAACCAGTGGTGGCACACACCTTTAATCCCAGCACTTGGGAGGCAGAGGCAGGTGGATCTCTATGAGTTCGAGGCCAACCTGGTCTACAGAGTGAGTTCCTGGACAGCCAGGGCTATACAGAGAAACCCTGTCTCAACCCCCCTCCAAAAAAAATAGTGTCTATATTCATAATTATCACTCAGATTTCTAAAGCACTCATTTCCTAGTAACATGTTGTTCGTTAAAGTCCATAGAATGATTTATTGCAGGTTTCAAATGAGTGAGTTTATACAGCATTCAGCAAAGCCAAAATAAAAAAATAAATAATGGCAGGCAGCAGGCAAACAGAAGCAGCAGATGACAGGAGCGGCAGACAGAAACCGCAAACAGAAGTAAAAGCCATCAAATCAGGCACTTAGAACATCCAGTGGAAATACAGAGAGAAATCAAAGGTAACCGTGAAACCAGAAGCTTACAGCATCCCACAGAAATAGACAGAAGAACAAAGTTTCTCCATTGATGATCTTCCTCCTTCCCCTTCCCAGTGCCAGAGTTTCTATAACCTGACTGCTCTCACGGGTGCCATGTTTTTAACTGAGCTAATTTCTGTTCTCCCCTATTCCTGTCACTGAAGCAAGGAGCCAACCAGCCACAGGACTGGAAGTCTGGGTGGATGCTTGAGTCTGAGACAAGGATGGCCTCCTCACCCCAGTGTTCTTCCGACAAACTTATGTAGCATAAGACAATTCACTAACGTAATGTATATTACATGTACTTAATTTTCATGGAAGATCTTTTATTCTTCTTTACTAAGGCTAGTCTATTGACAGATTTTCCTGGAGTACCATGTTCTTCCTATCAATGTCAACAGAAAAAAAAAATAAAAAGCTCAGAAGCAAGTATGCATTCTGATCAGGGAAATAGGACCACAGCCTCTTTTCCTCTCTGATCAGTGTGATGGATGGTACTCAACCTCCATTTCAGTAAAATACTTTAATGGGTTTTCTAGTGCTTTACAGGGGGAAAAAAATGCCCTTGTCAGGCACAGCTTCCTGAATGTCTTCTTGGTGTTTCTATCAATTCTGATTTTTCTATCTGTAATTTATAGTCATATATTTGTGTTTTATAATTATATTAGCTCAAATTCTTATAAATCTTCAATGCATCATGGTGTTGCTGTGCATAGTGTCATCTCATTCTGAGTTTTCTTTATGGATCAGGCATGGTGACAAGCTAGCTTCCCAAGGGAAACCATGTCAGTTCCTCTGGCCTTAGAGAGTGGCACATTTTCTCACATTTTCTCACCTGGTGGCTGACATTTTGCACATAACAACAGCTAATAAACTATAATGTAGTGTAAGTGTACAATTTTAGGCTATCCTCTAAAACATAAAACATGAACTCTCAATAGACTCATGGAAAGAAAGATTATGAGCTATTCCATGAACTAGTTTAATTAAGATTTCAGACTACTAAGGGAATGGTAGGAACATGTACAGTAGAGGCAAAAAAGCAGATAACCTCTGGGAATCTAAATCACTCTGTGCTCTGTGCTCCAGTAAATAGCTGCTCTGAGTCCTGATGCTTTCATTTGCCACGAGATGAAAGCTGCAGGATGATAAAATCATGAAGCCTCAGAAGAGAGCCTAGCTTAGCATCGCACAGAGTGATTAGCCTGAACCCTGAGAAGAGCAGATGTGTGTGAGTGGCCAATTGCTTTACAGAAAAGCAGCCTGCATTGGAGTCAGGCCCTCATGACTTGTTTGAGTTCTTAATCTTCTCTGAACCAGATCACTCTTACTTTAAGGAGGATTTGGTATTACTACCTCTTTAAAACTGAAAACATTGAGTAATTGCTGATGCAAATAATACTTGGAACTTTTATAGTTAAATATTTACAATAGAGTTCATGATATTTAGATGTGTTAAAAATACTACGAGTTATGTGAATTTTTTATTTTATCTTTTAAAAAATCTATCACAAAGGGATTGATACTAATTTTTGTTTCTTTATAGGAAAAATCTTAATAAGATATAGTGATAAATGATAAAATAATTTCCTTATTTGTAGCAATACTTAATATGGACTCATGGACAGTGTCTCCTCCATAAAATATTTTTAAAGTTTATGGAACAAATTATTAAATTTTAAAGATTAACTTTTCCATTTTTTAGCTTGGTGATTTCTTTGGATAAATATTGAACTTAAGTAGCAATGAACATAATAAAAGTTATCAACCCACTCAATATCAGGAAATATGTATAACCAAAGTCTGTGTCCTCACTGTCAAACTCACTCTCCATAGACAGGAAAACCCATGTTAACATGATGCTATCCTCCCCCTTCATGGCTTTGGCATGAATGGAATGTGTGTAACAGCATGCTGTGTACCACATAGTAACATCACCTTGTTCTCAGCATCTTGGGGCAGGAACATACACAGAGAACCTGCATATTAGTTCTGTTACCATGCTTTCGGATGCTAACCCCATGTTAAGAATCACCAGTGTCAGGGCTGGTGAGATGGCTCAGTGGGTAAGAGCACCCGACTGCTCTTCCAAAGGTCCGGAGTTCAAATCCCAGCAACCACATGGTGGCTCATAACCATCCGTAACAAGATCTGACACCCTCTTCTGGAGTGTCTGAAGACAGCTACAGTGTACTTACATATAATAAATAAATAAATCTTAAAAAAAAAAAAAGAATCACCAGTGTCTTCGCTGAAACCTGAGCTTTAGCCTGAGTTCCTGTTCTACTCATCTACAACCAAGTCTCAGATACAGTGTCCTCTCCAGTTCAGGACCAAAAGCATCTTCACCTCTGCATCCTGCACAGAGCACTGCCCACCTTGGAAGTGAGAACTGCACATGCTTTTCCTACCTGTCCACATCAATTTCTGTCACCCCTGAGTACCTTCCCTTCTTGTTGCCTCCTCAAGTTCTTACACACTAGCCTTTGCCTCTAGCATCCCCATCCTCATCACCTGTACCATTGCAATCTGTCTCTCTATTGTTTCCAGAAAGTTCTTTCTAAAATATATCATGACATGTATCAATTTGGAAGTGCACCAACTTTCATAAGATAGCCATGCTGAGGTCCTTTTGAGCTGTTCTGCATGTCCAGATTCATTAGCTTCTAACGCTTTCTTTATGATACAGAGCTAAGTCAATGCAGCTTCCTAGCACTGAGAACTACTCTTGACACATCTTTTTTTTTTTTTTTTGGTCTGAAAAATTCAAAAACGTCCTTCACCCATTGCACTGCTTTGTCATAAACTTCAATCATGAATTCTGTAACCAGGGTGGAAATTTATGTTAGACGGTTTCAAAGCCCTGAAAAACTGATCTTATTGTAGTTTCGTTCGGAGAATGAGATTGCTTAGTTTGTGGTTTCATCATCTTGGTTATAACATCTGATGCTCCTGCTCCATAGCTCTCTGCAAGGGACTGGACACTGAGATGTCATCCCTTTGCAACTTTGTCTTCTAGTAGGCTGAGGAAGAGGTCTCTCCAGGTCCTCCCAAGGCACAGAAAAGAGATAGATTCTTTTTTCAGATCTGTTTTCCTTCATGTTTACAAGGATCTTGTTGCCCATTCTTTGGTTTGTAATTGTAAGAAGGATTCTTCATGATTAAACAACATGCAGCTATCTGTTCCTGGTGCCCAGCAAGCTCAGTAAAAGACATAATCTTCCCAACTCTTGGCAAATTCTCCATTCTTTCACTCGAATCAAGATTATTTCAGGTCTTACCCTATGCAATACACCTCTTTTTTTTCTTTTCTTTTCTCTTCTTTTCAGCTAAAGGTAACTTTATTTTTTTATTTATATATTTATTTTAACTTAATTTTTGTTTTTTAAATTTATTTTTTATACTCCATATTCCATTCCCTGCCCCCCATTCACCCTCTGTCTGTTCCACATCCCACACCTCCTCCCCAACACACCCCATCTCAACGTGGATGCCCCCAACCCCCACCCCACATGATCTTTAAATTCCCTGGGGCCTCCAGTCTCTTGAGGGTTAGGTGCATCATCTCTGAATGAACACAGACCCAGAAATCCTCTACTGTATGTGTTTTGTGGGCCTCATATCAGCTGGTACATGCTGTCTGTTTGGTGGTCCAGTGTTGAGCGATTTCAGGGGTCCAGATTAATTGAGATTGTTGGTCCTCCCATAGGATCATTATTCTCCTCAGCTTCTTTCAGCCTTCCCTAATTCAACAACAGGGGTCAGCTGCTTCTGTCCATTGGTTTGGTGCAAATATCTTTCAGCTGCTTGTTGGGTCTTTCAGAGGGCAGTCATGATAGATCCCTCCATATCCTCAGTAATAGTGTCAGGCCTTGGGACCTCCCCTTGAGCTGTATCCCACTTTGGACCTGTCACTGAAATTTCTTTTCCTCAGGCTCCTCTCCATTTCCATCCCCGTAATTTTTTCAGACAGGAACAATTATGGGTCAGAGGTGTGACTGTGGGATGGCAACCCCATCCCTCACTTGATGCCCTGTCTTCATGCTGGAGCTGGGCTCTATAAGTTCCCTCTCCCTTCTGTTAGGCATTTCATCTCCCTTTGAGTCCAGGGAATCTCTCACCTCCCAGGTCTCTGGTGCATTCTGGGGGGTTATCCCTGACCTCCTATTTCCTGAGGTTGCCTGTTTACATTCTTTTTGCTGACCCTCAGGGCTTCAGTCCTTTTCCCTCACCCAATATCAGATCAAGTTCCCCTCTCCCCCCTACTCCCCACCAACACTATCCACTTTCCCTCCCAGGTCCCTCCCTCCCTCCCTCCCCACTTGTGATTGCTTTCTTCTCTCTCCCAAGTGGGACTGAGGTATCCTCACTTGGACACGTCATTGAGCTTTTTGAGTTCTTTGGACTGTATCCTGAGTATTCTGTACTTTTTTTTTTTTTTTTTTGGCTAATATCCACTCATTAGTGAGTACACACCATGCATGTCATTTTGTGTCTGAGTTACCTCACTCAGGATGATATTTTCTANTTCNATCCATTTGCCTGCAAAACTCAGGAAGTACTAATTCTTAATAGCTGAGTAGTATTCTATTGTGTAAATGAACCACATTTTCTGTAGCCATTCTTCTGTTGTGGGACATCTAGGTTGTTTCAAGCTTCTGGCTATCATGAATAAGGCCACTATGAACATAGTAGAACACATGCCCCTGTGGTATGGTGCAGCATACATCTTTAAAAATCCTTACTTTGTGCTAAACAAATAAAGAAAATTATTTCTAAATTCCTATTGTTTAACATAGTTTATATGGCATTAAAGATCAGAGCTGAGAAATATTTAAAATAAAAATTCGCATAAGATGCTAATTCCATGACTTTGTTTCTCTAAATCATATTTTCTATTTCCTTTTGGTGTAATAAGATTTTTATTTCGTCCTATTATGGCCTTTAGACACTGTGGGATTTGTTTGTCACAACACTTACTCTATTGTCTATTTTATTCAAAATAAAACATGTATTTTGTTTTTAAAATTCACTCAGAAAGGCCCAAATCTTTTCCCCAACTACATTATAATTCTATCTCTTTCTTTTTAAATTTAAACTTTATTTATAGCCTTACTAGGTCTTCTGTTCACATTTACCATTTAATGGCAATCTTTTCTAGCCATAAAATAAATCCTCTATAATGTTATGATCAAGATTGAAAATGAAGTTAATTTGATTGAAAAGCTATAACTATTACCAACCATTAGCTTTTGGATTTATATACATTTTAAAAATATGAGATATAATAATGCATCTTGGCATGTGGATGGATTAAAAAGCAAGAATTGTAGTGTCTTGGAAATGTTCAGGGCACTTTGATAATTTTTATGTTTTAATTACACTAAAATATTAAGGATAATTTTTGGCTACTGCATTTTGCAATGCACTTCTAAATTAAACGTCTCTAATAGCAAACTTTTCATTCTGCTTAAGTGTTTTATGCAATTTCCAAAAGAAAAATAGAATCACAATTCTTACACAAAGACAATATTAAAAGACATGTCTTGAATTATTGCATCCATTTAAATAGATGTACATTTTTGAATACATATTTGATTCATAAAAGGAAGTTCTGATGCCTACATTCTATTTAAGAGAAAATGAATGCAAAGCTTTGCTTTCCCATAGCTTGTACAGCACCATCAAAATCTATATGTGATCACTGCACACGGCAAGGTCAAAACCTATGTGACTATCAAGACCATAAGCCTGTTTTCACCCACTGTTAGCCCTTAACTCTCTGGAAGGAAACTAGGCTGGTGCCTCTCCATCATCCTGATAAACTTTCACTTCATATAATAAGGAAAGTCTATTAGAAATAGCTGTAGTAGCTCATGTACCAGATACTAGTTAGACTCTCTTTTAGGACAGATATAACAGTGGCAAGTAGAAGTCACTCCACATCAGTGACTTTCAACTGTGGTAATGGGAAGCAGACAACAAAATATGACCACTTAAGAAATATACACGGATGCTCTAAAGAAATTGGAAGATTAGAAAATTTTGGTATCTATGAGTTTGGAGAGAGTTTAGCAAACTCTTTTTCAATTTTAGATAAATTGCTCATGGGAGACCTTTGTAAAAAGGTAGAGTTTGTGTTTTGAAATGAGAATGTGAAAGGTGCAATCCAGAGAAGAAGAGAAGTCATGGGGACCACAAATGTGAAGCTCAAGACATTTATACAACATAAGCTTGATGTGTTGAAGAGAAAGCCAGAGTACTTTAAGTGTGGTGAGCTTGGATGAGGAGGTCTAAGAATAGAGGCGAGCAGTGTGCGGAGCAAAACTACAAGAATTTTGTGAGCTGTGTTTCAGAATTAGGATGCATGCTGTTCTTAAGCCACTGAGTCTTTCAGCAAGAGAAATCTGTGGCAGAATGTATCATCTACCAGGACCAGCCAGCTGCTCTGTAGAGTCATGCAAAACTGACTGAAAGAGGGATGCTGTCAGAAAACCACTGCAGCAGAGAATGTTTGCAAATTGTCACTGCAGGTAAGACAGTAGCTCTGAAGATGGTAAGCAGGAAGAAAGGAGTCATGGTGGAATCAAAGGCAGTTTGACAAACACAATACCATAAGAGGAAAAAAACAGAAACTAGAGAGCTTCCCTAGTTCAGGTTAGACATGCTTCGGGGCAGTTTCTGGATATGGAGAAAACTAGAAGAGGAGGAGGTGGATAGAAGCATGGTTTTCTGATGTTGGCAAGATCATCAAGCATAGGCAGTTACAAAAAGCATCTACTCAAGGATGAAGAAATGCAAACCTAAGAGTCATCTGCACACAGCAAAATTTAAAATTAAGGCACTCACTGAAGTTATCAAAGGAGGGAGTATATGATGAGACCCAGAGTTTAGGACATATCATTTTTTATCGTTTGATCATTGAGGAGCAACCTATAAAATACCCTTAAAGTTGGGGACAAAGAGTTAAAAAGAAAAAGCCATACAGGAAGAGCAGCAGAAATCCAGAAAAAGACAACAGACAGGAGTCAGCTGTACCTATCGCTGATGAGAAGTTAAGTAAGACAGGAAGAGAAAGCTGCAGATCAGCCTCAGCTAGATGGGTCATCAATGGATCAATGGAAGCTATTTCAGGAGTGCAGTGTGATCAGCTCTTCAGGGTGGTTGGAAAGTACAGATTAGCAGAAAGCAAGTACAGAGAATTCCTTCAGGTTTAACTACAAAACCAAGCCATGAGGTGTAACTAGACAAGGACAGTCTCATGGAAACTATTGGATCGAAGTGTCCTTACAACCTAATGGGGATGGCCCTGCAGAAAGGAAAAGGGGATGCAGGAGAAAATCAAGGTAGTTGTAAGAACAGAAGCTTCAAGAATAAAAGGAATTAGACACTGTATAAATGAGGGAGTGGTATAAATATATCCCCAAGAAGACTGGAAACTGTACACAGAAGAACCGTAACTTTTTGTTTATTTGTTTATTTATTCATTCATTCATTCATTCATTTTCTTTCTTGCCATATTGGGGTCAGTGGGGGAGTTCCCAAAGAGCTTTTGCTACAAGAAAGCAGGTGCCATGACATGAAGTAAGTACCTCAGTGCATCTAGTCATGCCAAGCAGCTGGGCACGTAGCCAGTGCTTACGTTTTTCAAGACAGTAAGTTAATAGGAAGCTAAGTGCATTAAACAATCTGTCTACCACAAAGGATTTTTGGTCACTGACATCTTAATAATTCAAATATAATTTACATTCTCTTTATCTCACATCAGTTGACAGCCACTACCCAGGCTTTAGGGAGAGCATACCAGATGTTCAGTTTTGTTGCTAATGTTTGTTTTCAAAGGTGTTGGCAATGTCATCAAATGGCTTAACTGCTGCACCAGAGTAGTACATAGAGTTGTTTTCCTTAAGTTAGTTACTCTAATATGCTCAATTTCAATGATGAAAATAAATATCAAGTTTGAGTAGATTCTTAAATTAAAGTTCCTTATAAGATATTTGATGGAACATATTCCAAAATGGGAGTTTCTGTGACACTCTGCAAAATTCAAATGTGTCTGAAAGAAAGACATAGCAAAGCAGGAAAGGGCACTGTGAGGCCCTGTGGCCTCTTCTAGCTTAGGAAGTACACCAGTTAAAACACTTTGGATCAGAAAACCCATAATGCAACTGTAAATTGCTGCTGAAACCTTTTCTATAACGTTCTCTAGCTTGCTGAAATGCTGTGCTGGGAGTGTTGTGAGCCTTTAAGTGACTCATGGCCTGAATGCTATGCTGTAGGCCTGATAAAGCTCATGAGGATTCAGGGTCCATCTAAAACTGTAAACAAAGCCACAGTTGGATGACATTCTGCCGGCTAGGGTTCTCAATACAAATCAATCCCTCCATTTTTCTCTTAATGTATAGTAACTGGCAAAATTATTTTTATTGCCGGTAAATTTTCAGACTGTTGTAGAAAGACCATTTAAAAAGATTTGGTTCCAGATGAAAGAAACAGAGTATCAACACATAGTTAAAGACTATGAATATAAGAATGTCAATATTATTTTACCTTCTAGGAAAGAATTACAGATAACAAAAATGTAAATAAATATTTATTCCTTAGAGCAACAGAGCTAAATAATACAGAGAAGTAAATTTCACAGTAAAGGCATAAAATTTATGAAATAAATTATTGTTGATAAGCAAAGAAGATACAAAATAATGAAAAATATTTCTTACATAATATTTAATATCTCAAATGATATTTCTATTAATGAAGCTCAGAATAAATTTAACTAAATGTTCCTTAAGTTTGCAAAGGCTTTTAATTAGATGAGACAATCTGTGTTCAAGTGAGAAAAAAACAAATGATATATGGCAGCTATGAATTTTTAACACATAATATTAATAGCAGAGGAGTTACTTTAACATACATAAGAAGACAGTACTCAAAGTTCTTGTTATACATAGTCTTATAAAATAAATGATAACAGTAAAAACAATAGGAAGACAAAAGTAGATTTCAGTGCTTCTAAGGAATTAAAGCATGACAATGTTGGTCATTGCAGTCAGTGAGAAAGGGTGAACTATTTAGTAAATACATTTGTCACAGTAAGGAATCCACTTGACACAAAATTCTATTAGATTGCTTCATTGCCATGTTGAAAAGAGTTACCAGGCATATTTTCTACCAAGAAAAGTAAGACTAAGAAAAGTCTATTATCAGAGGGAATCCTGAACAATGATGGTGCAGAGAAGTTATAAACACATGTGAACAAGTTATTGTTGAGGAGGGAAGGAACATATCAGATAATATAATCTATAAACTAATGACTCTATAGCTTCCTGTATTTGTGTGTATTTTGTACACAATTATACAACTGCAGAGAAAAAATGTAGTAGAAAGGTACTTGCTTATGTATTTGGGTCAGCTGAGGGCCTATGAAGAGTGGCAAGTGGATGAAAGACAAACATAAGATATTTGAATTATTTATAACTACTAAAAAATACAAATATGACAAAATTGCACAAACATATCAGTCATTCTTTGATTTTACATACATCCAAAGCATCAAATCATAGAAAGGTTGAAAAAGACTTCTATTGGTGTACTTTAGGTGCAAAAAATATATGAATTTTTATAATCCACTATAGAATTCACATTTTCAGTAGCATCGAAACTTTTCTGTGATGTTCTTTTGATTTATGGAGTAAGTGGATGTCCAAACATTGATCAATGAGCACAACATATCATGGCCTTGTGTCAAATGCCGAATGAGCAAACCATGTGTGATCCAATAATCACTAACAGTTTCTAGGGTGCTTTGGCTCTTAAAATACAGCATATTCAATTTTGAAATCTACTGGACACAAACAATGATTGTACAGGTTCAGATTACAGAAAGCTTACAGTGAAAAGCAGAGAGAAAAACAAAAGTGCTGCCAAAAGATCTGAAACAATGAGTGAACATAATGCCCCCAGGGAGATAGATTTACAAATCTAGAAGGAGCATTGATCTCTAAGAGGAACCTGCTGCCAGGGAGTGGTTTCAGCTACAATAGCCATACCCCAAAGGCAAATAGGGAACTTGGGCTGGCTCCCAGACCACTCTTGCTTTGATGGTTTGCTTCCATGTCTGTATGTAGTGGGACTGGAATTATAGGTGTTCCTGCAGCTTACAGACAAGTTGTAACATCAACTACTAAACACTATCTTTCTGTCTAGAATAACAAAAACCTAGGATAGCAATAACTATTCTCAATAATAAAAGAACCTCTGAGGGAATCACCATGCCTTACCTAAAGCTGTACTACAGAGNAATTGTGATAAAAACTGCATAGTACTGGTACAGCAACAGACAGGTAGATCAATGGAATAGAATTGAAGATCCAGAAATGAATCCACACACCTATGGTCACATGATCTTTGACAAGGGAGCTAAAACCACCCAGTGGAAAAAAGAAAGCATTTTCAACAAATGGTGCTGGCACAACTGGTAGTTATCATGTAGAAGAATG
>NC_034593.1:145168556-145173212 GCF_900095145.1 Mus pahari | reverse complement strand
AGCTGCATATGTAGCAGAAGATGGCCTAGTTGGCCATCATTGGGAAGAGAGGCCCCTTGGTCTTGCAAACTTTATATGCCCCATTACAGGGGAACGCCAGGTCCAAGAAGTGGGAGTGGGTGGGTAGGGGAACAGGGGCGGTGGGGGGGGGAGGGTATAGGGGACATTTGGGATAGCATTTGAAATGTAAATGAAGAAAATATCTAATAAAACTTTTTTTTTAAAAAAATTGAAAAAAAAAGTCTAGCTTTCTGGCACCTGCTGAAGAGTTTCTGAGAAGTAGAGCATCTCTCCAAAGTCATATTCCTTGTTGAGTGATCTGTGCTGAAATAACATTCCATTATAAAACCCAGTTGCTACATATCTAGCAAGATAGTCTCTAGCATGTCAGTATACATGGGCACACTCTACCTTGGATTATCTCTATTCAGCACAATGCCTTCAAAATCAACCACAAAAGCTGAATTATTTTCAATAAAGAAGAATTATTGCCCTCATTTGGGAATAAAGAAAATAGTATGTATCTCCAGACAGTATTAAGTATTTTCTTAGAGTTGTGAAGCTAGCTCATCAATGAGTAGTATTCTCCTTACAGGCACAAGAACTAATTCAATAACTAACACCTACATTAAAAAGCCAAGCATAACCGTGAACTCCTGTAATCTTAGCATTGTGGAAGCAGAAAAAAACACCTTGGCATTGCTGGCTAGACAGCAAACCCAACATAAAAAGTCCTAGGCCATTGACAGATCCTTGAGAGAAAGATAGAGAAAGAGAGATGGGGGAGAGGGGGAGATGGAGAGGGAGGGGAAGAGAAGGAGAGGGAGATGGAGAGGGGGAGGGGGGAGGGGGAGAGGAGAGAGAGAGAGTGAGAGAGAGAATATTTTAAGAGTCAGAGGACCAGGACATTAATCATAAGGTTGTATTCTCTATCTATGACAGGGAGCTGCAGCCTTGAAATCTCAACAATGCAATCATTTAAACATGACAAGTGCAGTAAAAATCACCAGTGTATATGCCAGCATGGATAGAAAAAGTCTCACAAGACTACACCCCTACATGAAGAACTATAGGCAATTAATGACTGCTGAAAAAAGAAGACTGTCTTCTTCAGGGGAAAACCTCCTTGACGGGTTATCCCATTATGAGTGGTCAGCACACACACACACACACACACACACACACACACACACACACACAAACTGGACTTATCCAAGAAGAGGTCATGAATTTGAGAAGTTAGGGTACAAAGGACTCCGAACAGAAGCATGTTCAGCAAGTAGAAAGCGTGTGCCAACAAGTTCACTGGGAAATTAGCAGATTAAGAGTTCATGGCATGGTGGTTGCTCTTCCTTCAGGGCTGTCCCCTAAGTGGGCACAATCTGGAGGGTCTCCATTTTAAGTTCACTATCTCACAGGAGCTCTGAAGCTGGATTGGGACAGTTGGGCTCATCCTCCACATCACTGTCTGCATTTTGTCTAGCATTTCCAAGCTCAACTAATAGAAATAACATTTTATAGAGTCTGTGAATCATCTCAGACCTATTTCTTACTCCCACATTAGTCAGTCAAAAGGCTCTGTCAAATCTGTCTAACTTGCTTATTCATTTCCTTCTGTCTGGAACTCTCTGCCTCCTTTTTATCATTCAAATCTCAAATCAAATGCCATTTACCCTAAAAGGTCTTTAGTGGTCCTTGCAATATAAATTAGTCCCTCCTATCACTGGAATTTTCCAAGCACACATTTATTATTTCTGTGTTAACATAGATGAGTGTCTCAGATTTCTCCATGAGAGACATCCCAGCTTGTTCACCACTCTATGCTTACTGCATGATAAACTGGCCAGTGTATGTAGCCTTCAAGTTCACTCAATATGAGATCCACTCAGCAACTGCTTATTGGCCATTTCCATAGAAGACACTGACTCCATGTAGAAAATAGAAGGATGGCTAAAATAAACTCAATCTTTCACCTCAGAGCATCAACACTAACATGAAACTAATATGTAGAGGTAATTATCTAATAACCACATAACAAAATGTCAAATTACAACCATAAGTAGAATATCTTATTTTGCCTTTTCTAAATGTCCATTGCCTGTGCTTTAGTTTGTCAGAATCACCCATTTCCTGTCCTCTGCTCATTTTGAATCTTTCAAGCACTGGTAATCAACACTCAAACCCCTAAGTCTATTCTGTTATTTTTGTTAAGAACAGCAGCTATACATAATAGTCAATGCAATATGGCAAATATACCATCACAGAAAAAGACACATTGCAAGGTTTTCTACCACCATTGAAACGTACTCAACACAAAGTGCATCAGCATTCCCTAATCATTAGTGAGAGACTTGAAAATGTGAATAATAAATGTACTTAGGGACTTCTTTTTGGTGTGTAAGGAATAGAAGCAATATTGTTTTGTGTGCTAAAAAAATACTCAAGTGTTTATGGCAACCTATAAGGTCTAATGAAGGCCAGGAATTGATATGCCCTTTTGATGTCCTAGGAATGCTGACTTGTTAGAGAAGGAGAGGAGGGAATGTATAAAAAGGTTAATTGGCCCTTGACCAAATGTCAGCATCTGTTTTCAATCAAAATGTTGTTTGTGTCATTAGCCATTGAGGATGGAATGAGTAACAAAACAAAAGTGTGAAAATAGGACAAATCTAGTAATTTCACCTGAGGATATTCTAACTGACAGGAACTATATCACCCCACCTCCAGTGGCCCAGGGGAAACAACTCCCTTAATTTCCTTTGCCACAAAAAGGTACATAGAGTAAAATTGCAGTCTTACACTATAGTCATGATGTTAGCAAAGGCTTTAGCTGACCAGCTATAGAATATGTACCCACAGTTCTGAAAGTGCTCATTAAATACCTGCTGCATTCCATGCACGGGGCTTCATGGAGTCTAATTGTTGGAAGCAAAAGCTAAGAATTGCTGGTGGAAGGGCATCAACACTAACAGGTATAAGATTGCTCCAGGCAGGGAGCTAAGGCCTGCAGAGCATCAGGATAAGCTGGCCACTGAAGATAATCCCCTGTGTAGAGATAACACAGAGAGACTGGGCTAGCATACCCGTACTATGTGTCTCAGGGGTGAACAAGCAATCAACTGTGACTATGACAACTTCGGACTCACTGGGAGTAATGGAGAAGAGAGATTGCCTGGATGCTATTACCTGATAGAGAAGAAGCCTTGGGTAAATGAAAATTTTAAAGAGAAATAAATATCTGAAGGCACTCACCTAACTATCAGTAGTGAATTGACACACATTCCCTAAGACAGTCATTCTCAACTTGCAAAATAATGAAACTTAAGATAAACTCAAGAGGGAGATGCAGTTTCAGCTGTGTTGTTATTTCTAGCACTGTGGTATAAGGATAGAACACTCAAGGCCACTTCTGACCATGGTTGGTTGTATTTGTTTCATTGTTTTGTTTTGTTTGATTTGCTTGTTTGTTTTCATCAGTGGATCTGAAAAAGAAAAAAAGACAAGAGATAGGACATGAGAAAAAGAATCTCGGCCCTGCTTTCTCTCACCCAAGATCACAAATGCCTTCTTTAGAAGCAGTGGCTTCTCAAGAACACAGAGTTTTCATGCGAGAGAGAAGAACACAGTGAGGTCAGCAGCTGAAGCATAATGCTAGAGGGAAGAGTATGCTCTCCAATGTCGCACAGCAACAGCTCTGTGATAGACACACAAAAAATCAAATGTTAATAAAAAATTAAATAGGCTCTAATGTCAGGCAGACTTTTCAAACGTGCTCCCTCTGATCCAAGGCTTGTTTATCACATTCTACTCATGAAACATATGTCTTTTTTTATTAGATATTTTCTTCATTTACATTTCAAATGCTATCCCCTTTCCTAGTTTCCTCTCCAAAAATACCCTATACTCTCCCCCCTCCTCCTGCTCCCCAGCCCACCCATTCCTGCTTCCTGGCCCTGGCATTCCCCTGTACTGGGGCATAGAATCTTCTCAAGACCAAGGGCCTCCCATTGATGACTGACTAGGCCATCCTCTGCTACTTATGCAGCTAGAGACATGAGCTCTGGGAATACCAGTTAGTTGATATTGTTGTTCCTCCTATAGGGATTCAGACCCCTTCAGCTCCTTGGGTACTTTCTCTGGCTCCTTCATTGGGGACTCTGTGTTCCATCTAATAGATAACTGTGAGCATCCACTTCTATATTTGCCAGGCACTGGCAGGGCCTCACAAGAGACAGCTATATCAGGGTCCTGTCAGCAAAATCTTGTTGGCATATGCAATAGCGTCTGTGTTTGGTGGTTGTTTATGGGATGGATCCCTGGGTGGGGCTGTCTCTGGATGGTTCTTCCTTCTGTCTCAGCTCTGAACTTTGTCTCTGTGACTCCTTCCATGGGTATTTTATTCCTCCTTCTAAGAAGGATCAAAGTATCCACACGTTGGTCTTCCTTCTTCTTGAGTTTCATGTGTTTTGCAAAGAGTGTGCAGGCCGCAGAAGCAACAGAGCTTCTTGGACAGTGTCCCTTCAGGCCTTCATCCTCAGCCAGAAGGCAGAGCTGATCCTCAGTCCTCTGAGCTCCTTCCCCTCGAGAGGAGAGTTGGCCTCCAGGGAGTGCTCTGATCCCTGGATTCAGGTGAAACATATGTCTTTTTTTTTTTTT
>NC_034593.1:145148190-145167576 GCF_900095145.1 Mus pahari | reverse complement strand
GAGAGGAGAGAGGAGAGAGAGAGAGAGAGAGAGAGAGAGAGAGAGAGAGAGAGAGAGAGAGAGATTTGGAGTTTGAAGATATGCTTATAGTTTCTATGTGCCAAAAACTCATAAGAAGTAATTCATATCAATACAGTGAAGTGGATAAAACACAAGACATACTTAGGAAAAGTCAAACACTTTAGTGGATAACTATATTAGAATCATGTGAGATTGAAGGAAAGGGTAATAAAGGTAGACTCTATTTTCTATGTGGGTAAACTCAGTTCTTAGTGAATTGTTCTTAAAGCATTAAAAATGGTAGCTTGAGGTTGGAGAAATGCAGGAAAAGGAAGAGATCTGTCTGAACTTGTTAAGCTTTACTTGTATCAACAAGAGGCAGATACGTCCCCAATAAATCCAGTCTGATGACTCTGGGGGTGTCTGCAGGGTGGTTTCTGTGCAGCCACTTTCCTGAGGTTGCAGAAAATGATTTCCTCCCTATGCCACTGTATAGTCTTTTCTGTGTGTGTGTGTGTGTGTGTGTGTGTGTGTTTGTGTGTGTCCATCCTAAACTTCTCATTTTACAAGCATAATCATCATACTGCATTAAGGTCTACCTTGATAGCTTCATTTTAAATTAATGACTTTTAAAAAACAGCCAAATTTTGTGGGTTCTAGAAATTAAGATGTCTAATTAAGATATCATTTTTAGGGGATGCAACTCAGTCCGTACAGAAATGATGAGGCTACATTCCTTTTGACAGTTGTATGGAGCATAAATTCAAGAAAGAGTTAGATTAACAGGTTATTATAGCAAGCCAGGTAAAAAATTACTCTAAGGTATAAATTCGTGACAACTGAGATGTGCTGAAATAAACCAACTTCTCAAATATTTAATAAATAAAATTGATAAAGTCAACATTTAAGAGACAGAGAAAAACCCATGAATGAAATGATACTGCTACATGAAGAGAGAATCAGCAGCCCAGTGGGAAGAGATTAATCAGTATTGAAAATAAGCACCTTCCAGTGGAAAAGCATGAGGTGTTGGCTGGAAAAATAGTAATGATTTGTAGATACTGACTCCTCACAGTGATGCCCCAGGCTTTTGTGTGCTGGACACTAGTAAAGGAGTATGCTGTGATTTTAGCATCACAGGAGACTGAAAACAGCATTATATCTTTTCTACACACCAAGCATATTGCAGCCCAGAATAGTCACATGCCTTGCCTAAGGTTGGCCCAAGAAGAGCAGATGTGGGATTCAGCCTAGAATTTCTTTCATCTCAACAACAAAAAAATAGATCAATTAAACCAAATCAATGGGTAGAGACTCTGTAGGTTGAAAAAGAGAATGGTTTCTGAACTGACACAGGTCATGATATGCCACACAGTGATAATCACAATACTCAGTGGCTGAGGTAGGTGGATTGCCATGTGTTTGAGACAAGCCTGAGTGATATAGTAAGATCAAAGACAGCATAGCTACTTACCAAAATTCTATCCCCCAAACACAACACCAAGCCAAAGAGACCAAGAAAAGGGTTCCTTTAGAAGGCAGCCCTTGTCATTACCCTTCACTCTCTTACATTGTATTCACTGCCTATATGTGGTGCATGCTCAGTAAAAGATAGTCAATGAGCAAGAGATAAATGTTTACGTGTGACAGCTGTCAGGCAGACATAGGGAGTATTCCCACAGGGAGCAGCAAAATGGAGACTGCCTATAGCCTCAGAGTCTGGAGCCAGACGAAAGGCTAGCACTCAAGAGAAACGCAAGGAAAGCCAGAAGACAATGTCCTTCCTGGAGGAGGTGAGCATAAACTGGGATAAGGACACAAATAGAGACTGTGCCTACATTAAAGGAAGATAATTTCCTTTGGTGTTGAACCAAATGAGTGTAGTTAAAGAAATAAGTGTTTAAGGAAAGCAGCTCCCTCCTACACACCCAGTCTAAGTTACTTGCTTCAAAACTTCACTCAAACCCTATGCCTGGAATTATTTCTTTCCATTGTCTCATGAATTTTTTTTTAAGAAAAAGGGAGAGCTAAAATAGAATTCCATTTTGCTCAACAGGTCTTGCATTCACTCTGTCTCTTTCCTTACCATTTAACTCACTCACTCCTTATTCCAGAGACACTTGCATAAACAGTCTCCCAGTCATTTATTTATCTCATTTTGGAATACCTTAACAGACAGATGCATTATTTAAAACATTACTATGGAAATTTTAAGATAAAAGTATTTTAAATTTTAATTTAGCTTGAACACACTTGTATTCACTTAATTCATCTCCTTAAATTTTTTAAGCTACATTTTTTTTACATTTTTTTGCTTTTGTCTAAAGACTATCTGGCAAAGGAGTTCACTCTATTATAAAAAGGCAAACTCATGGTTTAATGAGTTTTATTTTTCTCATGTGTCTAATGAGATATTGGTTAAGAAAGATTATGTAATATATATTAAGAACAAAATGTCACTTGCCTAAATTGTATTTGCATCTACAACACAACTCGTATACCTAAGGCTCACAGATCATAGCAGAAGTGGGTCAGAAAGGTTGTATGTGTCAGAGGGACAATACGTTTGCTGAGATATTTCGTCTCCCAGAAATATTAGAGAAGCTATGTCGATGAAATCTTACAACATAGCTGCCTATATAGACCTGAACAATAGCAGCACCAATGGACATGCAAACATTGAAGGGAGAAAGCTCATGTGCTCTCAGTGTTAGCCAAAGAGCTACAGGCAACTAGGAAATGCTGGGAGTTGGGGAAATGGTCTTCTCTAGGGATTACAATATCCCTAGTGAATTATCCAGTACCAAGTTGTTAGCCCTGAAACCACATACATAAGAAGTAGCAATATATACTTAGGAATGTGTGTGTGTGTGTGTGTGTGTGTGTGTGTGTGTGTGTGTGTGTGTTTAAAATAACAATAAAAAAAGAGGCCATGAATTTGAGAGAGAACCAAGGTGGCAGGATCCATGGGAAGGGTTGGAGGGAAAAAATGGGGTGGGAGATGATATGATTATATCTTAATTTTAAAACTTCTTTTTAAAAATATTTTTAAAAAACAAATTTATCTATTTGTGTTTTTAAAAATTGAGGATACTTGTGCCCCAACTTCAAGGTCAAAAAAAAAATAGAAATATAATTCTTTAAGGTTTAGCTGATGCTTAAGTTTGGCTTCTTCAATAGTGAGATAGGAATAATATTATTAATGACAAAGATATTAACATCTTGTTGGACATTTTCATTCTTTAGCCATTTAAGACCAATGAGGACAACAAATGGTCAGACAGAAATCTGAGACAAGTACTAAGATGTGATTTTTTTTAAACTGTAACTATCAGGTTGCCTACTTCCAAATTATCTGAAGAAAATACAAAAATACATGGGTGTCCTCAACTTAAGCTTGACTTTCACTTTCTAGTTTGATTCACTTATGACTTACAAAATTCAATCATTGAGCAGTGTGTATTTATATTTAGGAATATATATAACAACCACTAAAGAAATAGACTCCATGAGTTTGAGAGATAGCCAGGTGAGTACATGGGAAGGGTTGGAGAGAAAAAGAAAAGAAAGACATGATGGAATTATATTTTAATTTTAAAAGAATTTTTAAATGTAGTCATAAATGTCAAATCTAGGAATACTTTATATTTTGCTATAACATTGTGCACATGCTCTTTTGTCTTTTACAACAAAAATGAAAATGGGAATCAATAGGCACACATTTTCATATCAACCTGAAAATGAACATTTCTTTTAAATTGTAATTTATTATGCCTAAAAACAAAGAAATAAAGCCAAATTTATAAAAAATCTGAATACAAAATATACACACCATGAATGTACATTGAATGTCAAACACACTGATAAGGAATGTATTTTGGTGTGCAATCCTAGTGCGCTTTAACTTTTAAACCATTTGCTAAGTTCTTCTAATGTAAATGATAATCATATAGATTTGTACATTCTTCTTGCCTCCTAATATGAAAATACTTGAAGATTAGTGTGCACTACTTTTAGGTGTATTTAAAGATACTATAAAGAAATATTAAATTTTCATTTTTAATTGAAATTTCAAAAGTTCTTTTATTATGAAGAGAAAGTTCTAATATAGCTTAAGGTATTTGTCCATTATTTAATATTTTTTTCTAGCTGTAATTGCATTTATCTGAGGGATTATAATTTGCTTTGTGCTTCATACTTGAGCATATCTACTTTTAAAATTATTTGATTTAATAAAATTGTAATACTTATTACAAATAAAATATAAAACATCAAAGATGTGAACAAAACTATGTATCAGCCATTAATTGAAATCTGAGATTGATAGCCTTCCTGGAAGTAAAGTGTAAAGGAAATCAGGAGATGGTTTGATTGACTGACTCAGAATGGCTTTTATGACAAACTCTGTTCAATGAGCATCTGTCATAATTTGTGCTCATCTGTCACTCTGCCATGCATGAAANGTAATGGATCCCGTACAAGTGCCTGTATAAAAATGCCAGATTTTGAAAATGGTTTCTTTAGTTAATAGCTATTATGTACTGTGGCTTCCAGAGATAGTAAATATTCTTGTAAATGATTTTTTAATTAATTTACAATATTTCATTCAAATCTTAACCTTTTTTCAGAACACAAGTTTTACATGTTTTATTAAAACATGAAACCATCAAAATTAGTTAAACATTTATTTTAAAAGAAGTGCTTGTTTCAAACCCAATATAATCTTCTAATCAGAAATTTGGTCTTTTTTTAGACATTGGGTCTTAGTATATGCCCCAGACTGTCCCCAAATTTGCCATTCTTCTGCCTCAGACTTACAAGTGTGAGGATTATANGTATGTGCTACCAGGCATATCAGTCAAAAAATTCTCTTAATGTACTGAAATAATAAANTGTTCTACAGAGGCATGCATATTGAGAGAGACTGAATGGATGGATGGATGGATGGATGGATTAGATAGACTAGATAGATTAGATAGATTGATGATAAATAGATAGATAGATAGATAGATAGATAGATAGATAGATAGATAGATAGATAGACAGAGATAGATGATGGATGGATGGATAGATAGATTAGATAGATAGATAGATAGATAGATAGACAGACAGATGGACAGACTGACAGACAGACCAAAGACATCTTTAGTTTTTCCATACATAGAAGCTTTTTCTAAAAAGCACATTAATATTAAACAGATGTATTCGGCATTGATGGGAATGTATGAAGATGACTCTGGCCTGGTGTGAACAGCATCCACTACCATTTCTTGTGTTACAGAACAGCTTTTTTATGTGAGCACAGGTAGTCTCAGAAATTTCAGCACGGAATTTACTCTAGAGAATGGCTTGATACACTGATTATCCAGTGACANTGATGTCTACCATTCTCTTCAAGGGAAGGAAGCACGTATGAGTTCTGCATCCAGACACTTCCTTAAGTTTCATTACTGATATCTTCCCTAACCCTAGACTTGTTCTTCCATTCAATATCTTCCTCAAGTCCCATTTAAATGCAACCAATTTAAAACTAGTTGGTGTTCTGCCTCCCTGTCATATTAACCAACTGGTAGTTACTATAGTCACCTTCTGCCTCGGGAGTTCCATCTTTTGGGCATTGAAATNGATTTTTCTCNTCTTAGCATCTGAAGATCCCGAGTGTTCCCCTTGCCCAGTCACCTGAGACTGTACAGTGGCACCTACAGATGAGGAGGAGGCGGCAGCAGCAGGAGCTTCGGTACCAGTAGACTTTGGAGAGGTAGTTCTCCCAAACCCTGTTATGAAACCAAANATTTGTGGTGTGCTACCTGCCAATAAGGGCAGCNTTCTTACTGCCTCTCTGTACACAATGTTTGGTCTTTGTTAAAATTTAACAGCAATATTCCAAGAGATCTAATTTTTCTCCAAGTATATTCTGTTGCCTTTACTTACAGTAAATACGAAATTTTATCAGTTTCAGGAACCCACAAACCCCAATCTTCATCAAGTTTGTTTTCCTGTGTTTTGTGTAAGGCTGCTGTTGCATATGATTTGGCTATNTTTTAAGTAAATTAAGCTATCATTTGAGAGCTGTCTAATAATTCTTCAGAGACTGAATGTGTCCAGTTTTCCTGCCTGATGTTCCATTGTGAGCTTATTTTGCACAGTGACAGATTCCCAAGTGGGAACCATCCAATAATTCCTATTTCTTACATACAATTAGAAATAAGACATATTTGTTATTGAAGCTTTGAAAAGCATGCTGTCTATCAAACAGGGATCTTCATTGTGTAACTTTTGGGTCATTCTTTTTGGGAAGAAGAAAAAAGAAAGAAGTTATAGCCATTTTGTTGAAGACATTGCTTGGTCAAATACTACTGGAAGGATCTTTCTACCACAAATGGAATGCACTGAATTTAAGAGCTTGTCCACTATTGGTTCTATTTCATTTTACTGTCTAGGAAATAGCAAAATATGACACTTTATTAAAAACATATGCTATAGAACCAAAATGAATCTTTCTGAATGTTCTGGGCTTGCCTTGTGCATTCTACTATGGAAAATACACAAAATATGAAAGTGTTCTAGAATACAAAGCCATTTGTATAAATCTCACATGCACATAAAAGTGGATTTTTATTTCTTTGTGAAAATTATGTATAGCTTTGTGTATGAATACTTATGAGTATGTTTGTAAAGTTCCTCAATGTGTACAGCATTATTTTCAACAGAGTGTGCTGTATGCTGACTTCTGTCATTTTCACATAATTGCACATATGTCTCCGAAAAAAATGTTCTGAAAATCATGTGCTATTCTAAGAAGTCAAGCCATCATTCTTTCTCACTTCTTTAATATAAATTGTAAGCTCTTGCTGTGGTTATATAATGTGTTCTTATGAATTTTCAATGTTCTTCAAATATCACCAACATTCAGCTTTCTAAAATTTATTTTTAAAATAATGGAGAGCACTTGACATGAAAGTGCTTTTAAAAAAGAAACACCACTCTTCTGTTTCCACGATGTCCCAAGAAAGTCACTGCATTTCCCACTGTCAAAGTTTAAAATCTAAAAAAGCTGCAACTGCATTGGCAGCTGTGTCTAGATGATGGGAAAATTACTTGTGGACATGTCCTCTAATTTCATGGGAACACATAACCACTGAAAGATTATAGAACAGAAATCAGCGACTGAGGTAACTTTTATCTGAGCCAATTAAAACTGACCTAGAGGAGTGACTGAATCAGGACTCAAGATCATGTCACAGTATAGCCTCTGGCCTGTGTTTGCCCTGACCTGTGTATGGCACTGTGAGCACCTCAGCAGGTGTCAGCAATCCTAAATCCATCTTTTTGTGTCAATCTAATCTTTTAGCACACATATTACTTGAACAAGACAATAAATGTGCTTGTTTTAGAAAATACATTTTAATGGCAATATTTGTTTTTTAAAACTAGATAAAATAATAAGAAAATGAACTGCATTAGTAATATATGTTTACTGTCATTGAAGCATTTAGTAAACCATACTTTAGAAATATATTTTTATTATTCTTTATTATTAAAAATTTATATATGTATATAATCAAATATGGCTGTACTTAGCCCTTTTTCCTCCCCTCCAGCTCCCTGAATTCTTTTTGTTTTTGCTAATCCAATAAGTTATCAGCTCTGCTAGCACACATATGGTGTCAAGCCATCCACCAGCCTTCATAGTACTGACACTATGGAAGCTAGCCAGCAGGGAGTTCACTTCCAGCTTAGTTTAAGAGTGATTTATTTCTCTATGTGCTGTAGAAAAACTGTGGCATCCTCAACAATAGAGTCTTATCATGAACGTGTGATGGATGACCAAAGTCAATGGCCCTAGCCTGTTTTATTTCGGACACCATAAGGATCTCTATGACCAATAACTCATAGAGAGGTATCCATGCCCTGTAGTTTGATTTTCAATTAATAATCCATGTCTTCTGGAAAGAACATTGTTCAGCTATACAGGGTAATTCCATTTGAATTTGTTATTGTTTTGTTGTTGTTGCTGCTTTTGTCATTGTTGTATTTTGAAGTTATCTTACTAACTAGCAGAATTCCATAAAGCTTTTTCATATATCCATATATCATATATAACCCAGTAGCCACTATGTCCTCCTCTTGCCCTCCACTCCCTATCCCATCCCTGCCCTTCTTTTGTTTCACAGGAAGGTTCTACCCTTCAGTTGCATTCTTTTTAAGCTCATGTGTGAGCTTCCATGTAGCTCTTTATTCCCCCTTCTTTTATGTTGTCCCTCTCCTTCATGCTTAATCAGGGAAGGGTGTGGGAGTGTGGAAGATTTAATTTTTTTCAATAGAAATTTTGTTAAAAAGAAAATGTAAAGAAGCTACACCTGTGGCTTGTTTAATCTTATATCATTCCTGTTTCTGGCATTAGCTCTCAGAACATGTTTAATAAGACTGTTGTTGTGTTTATTGACAAAAGAAAGCACAGTAGCACAAAGTCTCAGTAAGGTAAGTTGATCTGCCAACCCAAATATCCCATTTTGATATGTGATGTAACTTATAAACACATATAAAATTTAAACTTCCTTTTTAAAATACATTAAATTCTTAAAGAATTTGGTACATTGCATTTTCGTATTCATCCCACTTCCCCAATTTCTCCCAGATCCTTATCCTCCATGCACCTAACTGTCCAACTTCCTCTCTCATCCCTTCCTTTTCCCTCCCTTCCACCCCTCATTCTATCCATCTCTTTGTCTTTGTCTCTGTCTCTATCTCTCTCTTTCTGTGTGTGTGTGTGTGTGTGTGTTGACCAGACTGCTCCTGGATGTAGGTCTTACCCTGAAGTTTAGTCAATAAACCAAATATCACACCATTAAAAAAAGATTACCTCCAGCAGCAACAAAGTAGAATGACTCCTCAGATAGAGGTTCATACCCACTCCCCTTCTCTGTGCTTGAGCATACACAAGTCTTGTGCATGCTTTCACCACCATTGTGAGCTCATATATGCTTCTACCTTGTTCTGTCTAGAAAATGCTATTTCCTTGAGGTCACCCACCACCTTTGGATTTTATAATCTTTCTATCCTGCCTTCCATACAGAACCCTGAGCCTTGAGGCAAGGCCTATAATATAGATGTGCTACCCCAACATTGGATGAGCAAAGAAGGAATAGCTTACATAACTAGGGAGAGCTCCCAAGGGACTTATTTCATACTGTATTGTTAAATACTGCTTTGTATGCAACAGTGTAGCCACAATGAAAAAGTTTTAGTCAGAAGAAAGTAAGCCACACTTGTTAGTGATGGGACTCTATGAAGAACAAATTCATATGCAGCCTGGATGCTAAGGAAGCAAAGAATATACACCATTCTAGAATTAATTGCTTTAAAATCACATCATTGAGGTTTGAAGCTATTTTCATTTAAAAATAGTCTTAATCTGCATTTATGCAGTGAATATAAAATGTGCCCATTTTAACTGTAAAAGTCAATATTATTCAACTGTGCAATTATCACCAGAATCCAATTTTTTCAGTCAACACCAACTCCTATGCTTTCTCTAATCCTAGCCACAGATAAACACTTGTCTGTTTTCTGACTCTTAATTTGCATGCACAATACATTTCATATAATGAAATTATGTACAGTCTTTGGTATTTGGCATCTTATGTTTTTAATATTTGTGGGGTTCCAGACAGATTGGTACTAGACAAACAGAACAAAAATGTTTCATAACAAGCTATAGGCAATGAAGAAAGAAGACACATGATAAGGATGTCCCTGAGCCTGCTCAGAGTGAAAGTGTTAAGACCAAGGCATCAAGAATAAGAATCCATAAAAGAGCTAGACTGGAGAAAAGGAATTGACCTCTGAACTTCATAAAAAAGCTGGAACTGAATGTCCATGTATTTGGGGACACACATCACAGGACTTAACCCATTACCAATGAGATGTTAGAGAGTGGAAGATGGGTATACGTGATGGTTGGTATGAAAACTAGAGTTCTTAACACAGAAACTAGAGAATTCCTTGTGAGAATGGGCTGAACAATTATAAAGTATCAGTAAGGGCCAGTGGTCAAATAATTAGAATCTTTTCAATCACAGCAAGTAACTGTAAAGGGAAACTAAGCATCCTTTCCAACAATTTTATTGTAAAGCATATGGTGGGCAGGGAATGTGATGTACCAGGAGACAAATTGCTCTAAGGAGGTCAACAGAGACTGAGTACTATGGAACCAAAGATAGAGAAAAGCAAGTAGAATTGGGAGACAAATTTGGAAGTAAATTTAAGTGATATTCAACAACATGTGCTTTATTATTAACATGTGTAGGAGTGAAGGTGATGTACTCAAATGTATTCCAGATCATCTCTTAATTGGGAGCTTCACTCTCTGGCCCTGGGATTTAATTTAAGAAATATTTTCCAGACACGACACGGAGGCATATTCTAATGTAACCAAAGACAAGTCACAAGGTCAAAAAGACAATCTCACTGAGTAAATGATTAGAAACCAGCTTATTTGGGAGCATATATGAGCTGTACAAAGTACTTGGCTACACATGACAGCCCTTACTTCCCTTAGTCCCACATATGAAAAAAAAATGAGATACTTGTCTTTGTGAATGTGGCTCACTTAACTTAGTATGATAATCTCCAATCCCATCGATTTGTGTACAAACAATTTTATTCTTATTATGACTGAATAAAAATCTTATTATACATATACACTATATTTTCTTTATTTGGTCATCCACTGATGAGAACCTCGTGCCATAGCAAGCCTGAGTATGTGGATGTTTCTGCAGTAAGATGGCTTTCATTCCTTCGGATTCGTGCCCATAAGTGTTACAGCCCCAACATAAGGCAGTTCCAGTTTAAAATTTTTAACAGCCTTTGTGGTGATTTACACAGTGGTTAGAATAAGGTGCATTCTCATCAATAGTGTATTAAAGTGAGTGAGTGAGACGGATTGCCAATATAGTTTGATTTGCATTTCCCTGATGACTAGAGATATTAACACTTTTCTACATGTTTATTGAGAATTTGTATTTCATTTAAAAAATATCTGCTTGATACATTTACTCTTTTGGGAATATAAAGAACCCAAAAATGTTAAATGCCAAAACAGCAACCGTTATGTGCTTTATCTTGAGCATACGTGGCTTTCCTTTATTGTTTTGGCCAAGATCCAACCTAAATATCAGTGCTGAGGGTGGACTTCCCTGCTCTCCAACCCCAGTCTCTCTGTCATAAAAGCATATGAGACATTAGGTATGAAATCCTAAAGTGGTATCCTGCTATGGATCATTTCAGAGTCTGACTTCCTAGGTGTTTTAGAAGCAGGACAACCTTAAGCAGCATTGCATCTCCAGTGACAGGAAAACTGATGTGTCTAAAATTGTTTTGGTGAATGAATAGCAGAGCTGTGACGATTAAAGAAAATAAAATTTCCTGCTAACTGTTCAAGATTATTATATATAATAAAAACAATAAAGCTAAAATATCTAAGGGTATTTTATGTGTCTATTTATGAAACTGTGAAACTATGCCCAGAATTATTCTCAAGTAGTACATTTGATGTGTCGGTTTCAATCATTTTGTGACAGGTTAAATATCTCCTGTCTTAAATGCATAGGAGAATTATTTGAATTTTATATTTTTTATCTTGGATTATTAACATGTTATGTACCTTGGAGACAGGACTAGAGTCCCAACATAAAATTCACTTAACCTCATACATACCTTCTACACAGAGCCTAAAGATAATTTTACAATATTTGTAGTAAGCTGAGCTTTGACTGTGGCCTGTCACACGAGATCGGGTATGGAAATTTCCACTTATGACATTATATAAGGGCTCAAAAATTTTAGATTTGGGAGTATTCTGGATCTGAGACTCTCGGAATAGGATAAGCTGTGGAACACTGTTGAGACAAAAATGGTTGGCATTCAGCAACAAGAAAAGGTGTAGGCACTAACTCCCTTTTAGTTGAATTACCATCATGGCAAAGGCTCAGACATGCAAAACAAAATAAAGCAGATGGTGTTACATCCAACTAAAAGAAAATCAGCACCTGAGAGAGACATCTGCAATTCTATATTCACTGTTGGCAAGCTGTAAAATAACATGTTTTAGTTAACTGATGAATAAGTAAGTAAATTCATGTATGTGTGTGTATGTGTGTGTATGTGTGTGTGTATGTGTGTGTGTATATGTGTGTGTGTGTGTGTGTGTGTGTGTGTATGCACACACACATTCGCCTGTGGTGTGTGTTCATGTGGGCATATGCACATGAGCACTATGTATATGTGAATTCCAGAGACCAGTGTCAAATGTCTTCTTCCTCAGTCACTATCCATCTTATATTTTGAGACAAAAATAGAACTCAGGTTTCAACTAGGTTGGCTGGCTAGTAACCAGAATCCAACTGTTCCCAACCACCTCACCAGCCCTAGGGCTGCAGATGCTCATTCCTGCACCAGACTTTTTACATGGAGATCTGGACTCAAGACATCAAGCTTTTGCATCCGGAGTGTTAGCAACTGAGTCATCTCCCCAGCATCTTGAAGAAATGATTCCATTTACATTTGAACGCAGAATTCCTCCATTGTGAAATACTAGTGTTCTTAGAAGTTCTCTCAACATACCCTTGGTTTCATAGAAGAGGTATTCTAGACCAGGGACCATCTTTTACAGAAACAGACATGAACAAGAAGCTGGTAAATTATTTTTAAAAAACAAAACAAACAAACAAAAAAAAACTGGATAGTTCTTTTGTTGAAGCCTCATTGGCCAATGAAAGACGCATCCATTCCAGGTTGAGTGCAATGCAATTACTAGGTCAGAAAGAAAATTTTTGAAGCCTCATTAAGGTGAATTGGCATGAGATAATGTCCATTTGATTTTACCTAATTTAGGTGGGAGAATTTTGACTCTAGTAATTAATAGAATTGCTAATATTTGAATTTGAAAGTATTTACATAGATTAACTCATCTAGTCCTCTCAGTAACACAATCACTCTGAAACAAAATCTGCTATGTCCCATTTTACTAATGAGGGAACATGTACACCAAAAACATCTTGCAATGAGGTCACAGGGCTAGCATAGTGAAAAAGAAAGGATTGAACCCAACAGCCTAGTTCTTAGCTACCATTATGCAGGTACCCACCAAAATTATATTAAAATTCTAATGATTTGTGGTATTTTTAGATGTGTGAACATGTTGACTGTGTATTGATTTCAGAAAGGTTTTAGCAATATTTGTCAGTGGAATTATCAGGCCTCCTTTATATTGAAACGTGTTTTGTTGAAGAATAAGTAGCATAAACTGCACAAACTTAAAATATATAAATTCACAAGATCCGATATAGCAAAATAACTGCAAAAATCCAACATATAAAGAAGGCAGAGAATACACACCCAGTGATTCCATTACTTGGCCTTACAAGAGGAAAAGTCTGCCACCTACAACCTACAAATACACAGGAGGTGTGCTGCTGAACTGTAGGTCAAGATAAATTCTGTGTGACTCTTGGACATAGAAATAAAGGAAGAGACTGAAGTAAACTAGACTTCTGGCTATCCAGAATGGGGCAGGAGAATTCTTGGTGCAGAGTGCCTGCTCCAGGAGATGAGGAGATTGCAGAGATGTGTTCTATAGCACAAAGCCCAAGTTATCGCCAAAGTATCATATTTTGTAAAGTACTAATAGAAAATATTTGTGTTGAGCATTCTTACAAAATTAATTAATTAATTAAAAAGTGAATAACAAACAAAATTAATAAAGGAAGATTTAGAGGTGATGGATATTTTCTTATCTAGATTATAGAGGTATCATCAATGTATAATTAATTACAGATGGAAGAAATAAGATGTCGTTACTTGCCAGAGGACACTAGTTAATTCTATGTAAAGTTTGGAAAAGGTGTGTAATTACATAAGTTTTGGAATACATTCTCAGAGTGCAACACCAGTCAACATAATGGACAAATCCATTCTCAGTGTGTCCTTTTGGCAGCACACCCTATACCCCACCCAAATATATATCTGCTTTGGGCTACCACAAATTAGTACAAATCTTCTAGAATTTTTGAGAATATAATTATTAATATGTTCATTTTATGTCTGGCTTTCTTCACTAAACAATTATTATGAAGACATGCTATAATCTCATTTTTATCACTTGAGTACTATTCCAATATGTGGATACAATAGAGTCATTTGTGTTTTGACATCATAGCAGATGTTTTGATTACTTCCTTCCAGATCTGGATTATCACAAATAGGCTTCTATGAAAATTTATGTAAAGCCTCTGTTGAAGGTTGAGCAAAAGAAACTAGGCATAATGAATATACATTTTTCATTTACATATGCTACAATGTAAGGCAAAACTAATCTGTGCTATCAGAAACCGTAAGAGCGACTTTCCTTCAGGAAGGTTGACAGTGGCAGGGACCAGCAGTGGGTTACTTTTTACTTTAGCAATATTATGAAGTCCATGTATGAGAATCCAATGAGCATTGCATTTCTTATCTGTAACCTTTTATAATGGTCTTAAACTTATTAAAAGTTATAGACAGGTTAATGAGTGGCTTTTGGTCCATCTGGAGGTTTTTTTCTGCATGTGGTCTGACTGGAGCATCTGCCCATGGTCTTCCACTACTCAGCTCTTCAGTCCCATGCTTTCTCTGCATGTCCCACTTCTTTCTATTTTTTTTCCTTAAATACAACTTTATTGTTTAGCTATGATTCACTTTAACTACCGCACCATACAGGGTGTTCTTAACACTGCAGAAGAGTGTGCGCTCTTCAGTGACACACAAATACGTCACCAATCTAGTCAGCATTGACAAACTGACAAATGACATTTGTCTCTGCACAGATGGGATATCATAAAGGATTACATCAACATGTTATGCAGATAGCACAAGTGAGGGTATTACTTGTATAGTTCATAACCATCAATCAAAGTGTTTCTTACATGAGTTGTGATTATTCTATAGGTAAAAATACATGAAAAAATATTTAAAGTTTAGTCAAAGGCATATTTCTAAGGAAGGATTCAGTGCAGACATAGAAGCTCATACGGTAGGTGTCCCCGTAGGGAAAGAAGCGACTGGAAGAGGGTCCAATGCACATTCAACATTACATTCACAGTGTTGTTCCTAACAGCCAACCACCTTTTACCAAATCTCTTTGAGATTTCTTTTTCCAGTACCCTTGGCAACTTAACCCACTTCAGATGGGAAATCAAGTCAAGTTTGGAAACCGGAGAGCCTAAAAATTCTAGGGTCTCTAAGTTTTCCAGCAGCACTTCCTTATATAGCTCTCTTTGAGATGGTTCCAGTAGCTTCCACTCTCCTCTGGAGAAGTCCACAGACACATCCTCAAATGTTACAGATTCACATGGCTCAGGATCTGGAGCCACCGTCACCACCACCATTGCATCTTCTCCCAACTCCTCTTTGCAAACTGCGGAAGCCTGAGTGCTAAGATCTTCCTTTTCTTCAAGTGTTTGGTTTAGGTCTTCTACCAGGGTCGCCACCTCCACACTACTCCCGGGATGCTGGGAGTTTACCCAAACCCTCATCTCTCCAGGCAGAACCCTCAGGAACTGCTCAAACACTAGCAGCTCTAAGATCTGCTCTTTGGTGTGAATGTCTGGTCTCAGCCACTGCTTGCANAGTTCCCAGAGTTGATTCANGGTTTTTCTGGGCCCTTCTTCCTGTGAGTAACAAAACCACCTGAACTTCTGCCTGAAAGACTCCAGGCCATCAGCATATCCTCTTAGCATACTCTCCTGAACCCTCAGAGTATCCACTCTGGGAACCCTGCCCTGTTCACTCAGAGCCAAAGCTGAGGGGCCTGCCATCGTGCTCGAGGGCACTAAAGCTTGCATTGTATCACCAGCAGGAATTCAGTTCTCTTTAGACTGAGTATCAGTGCGATCTGCCAACAGGTACTATCTATTGCTTCTTTCTACTGCTTGTCTTATGTGTTTCTTTCTTCTAAAATAAGGTAGTGTTGAGCTTTTTCACTTTTCTTCTTGATTTTGGTGCTGGGTATGTAGTGGCTATCAGTGAGTACTGAAAGAGTGATATTCAACTCTCTTAGTGATTGCTTATCCATCTAAATAAAGTTCAACCTCCAAATCTTCTTTAGGTTATTTGTACTACCCACCTGCCTTCTTCTCTGTCTGAAATTTGTTGATTGAGTCACATAATACAGAAGGTTCTTCTTAACCTAGTACTTGGTTCTAGGATCCACTTCTCAAAATAACCATGACATTAATTAGTATATACCATGAGCCATCTAAGTATTTTATAACTACTAACTCATGTGAAGAGCATACTTTAACAATACTTCATTTTTCAAACATGGAAACTATGACACTTAGGGCTACTAAATCCACAGTTTATAGTTTTTTTTTTAATCTATTGTGGATTTGTTGGAATGGAAAGTCTCAGAGAATCTGCCATCAGGGCTGCCCCTATAAAGCCAATGTAGGCCTTGACAGGAAGTAAAGAAATGTGTATGTGTCAGTGGTGCTGGGGTATGAAACAGTCCTCTCTATAATTCAGGTGCTAATGGTGTGGTAGAAAAAGGTGAGACATTAAGCAGCAATTGGGCCATAGGCTCTAGTCCTTCCCTGACGAGATTAAGAACTCTGAAGAGGTTTCAGATACTATCATTCGAAGGAGCAGAAAGCAGAGCCTGGTGATGAAACTATCTCAAATGCAAGATAGGTGTCAGTCAGGAAGGTAAACTAAGACAATGGCAGCCCATGAAAGAAATCTATTCTAAGTCAGATGTCACAGGGGCATAATGATCAGGGGTGTGGCATGATGTTTTGGAAGATGATGAAGAAATAGCCTCAAGACTTCTATTAAGTTAGTATATTGGGAAGGAAGCAGTGATGTTTCTGAAGAGAAGGAAGAGAAGAGGGGGAGCCAGGTTTTTCTAGTGTGGCTTCATTGAGATAAGCAGTCGTTTCCTGTGGAGATGGGAATTTCACATTTTGGTTTGTCTGGTAGTCATTCTCCACCCCTCAGAAGTGGCCCTCTCAGTGTGAAGGCTCTCATACCTTGGCCCTGATAACATGACCTGCTGTGAACTCACAGAGGAATAATTCACTGAAAGAGGCTTCCTCGGGAAAACATGACTCATGTCTGTTCCTTGGGCATGAATGTTAAAAGAAATAAGAATGCCTTTGATCTCCCATGTAGCAGAGAACTTTATTGAGAAAATATATTGCTATTTCTAGAACATGCCAGATACTTTAACAGCTAGGAAAATGATGACATTAATGCCATCTGCTGAACTCTCATTCAAGCACTATCTCATAGTGCTTGTCAAAGTTCAGTCCTGAAGTACCAATTCCCTTAGCAATCTGCCTTCTAGCTTGAATAAACCTCAGTAAAATTAATTAAGACATTTCATAATCACTTTATGTCTGAATTTACTAGATCTTCTACGTAAGATCCAGAGCTGGGATTATACCAAATTTGCTATGCTAGGATTGTTACGCCATGCAAGCTAAAGCTTTAAGCCACCATCATTATTATACAGGAGATTGGTTTTGTTTTTGTTGTTGGTTTTTATTAATAAGGATTTCATGATGCTGAGAGTTACCTAAAAACTACAGCTATATTATTGTGCCTATCATCTAAGTATGCAAAGGAGTCAGCTAAAGTAGAGAAAAATTATTTGACTAAAGCTAAAGGCTTAATACATAGAGGATTTAGTAAATGAAGTGATACATCATTATGGAATGAAGGCAAAGAGATTAAACAGTGGACTTGGTTTTGTCCTCAGAGTAAATTATGGTTTGAGGAATCAGAATTTCTTCCTCTTTGACAATTACCAAATTTTGTTGTCTTGAATGAAGTTATCTTTCCTCAGTTGAATTTTGCTTCATAATACAACTTGTACTGAGAAACTGTGGTTGATATTATGACTATTTAAAAACAAGATTTACTTTATTCAGATGTAATTAGCCATAACAAATGATGCAATTAGACATCAGTATCTTTTACATTTTTGAGCCAAAGTTAATTTCTTATAAAGTATGTTCCCAGTTTCTTCAGATCAAGTAGATTTCTTATTTGTTTGTTTTTTGTTGTTGTTTGTTTGTTTGTTTTTTCAAGACAGGGTTTCTCTGTGTAGCTCTGGCTGTCCTGGAACTTACTTTGTAGACCAGGCTGGCCTCGAACTCAGAATCCACCTGCCTCTGCCTCCCAAGTGCTGGGATTAAAGGCGTGTGCCACCACACCCAGCTCAAGTAGATTTCTTACCCATTGATATTTTTAGAATACAGTCAATTATTCTTGATAGCTATCCTGCTATATTTTATATCAAAACTGATAAGGAGTAGATATTATAATCATATTTAGTATTATAATCTTCATGCCATATTTTATTGACTGGAAAAATTAAACCTAGTTAAGGACAACTGAAAATTAACCTAAGTAAAATTCATTCTTAAGTTGCCTTTGTAAACAAAATTAAATACTAAAACAGTATTTTGGAATAAATTTTGGAATAAAACCTAATTTTACTTGTCTGTATAGTAGATACTATTAAAGGTGTGCCCATAATGAAAGTTTTGGCATCCAGATGGTAAGAAGAGAACCTCAGTGAATGCTTTCCATGAAAGGACTGAATAAGACAAAAACAACTGAACCTGGGTCAGATACATTTTTAAAAAGAATCAAATGAGCAAAAATTTCACTTTCTTTGACAATATAATAAATGTAAAGGGAAAACAATGTATATTTGAAAACACTAACATCTAAATTTCAAAATCTATAAAGACATACAATGTAAAGAAACTATATATTTAGAATCATGTCTGTTATTCTGAAAAGGTGTTGTATAAAATACTAGAACTCATGTGTAAATACAAAGAAAACTTGATGAAAGTATACTTTTAAATGGGAATCTATAATACTGACAATTCTAATATGGGAAGAAAAAATAAGTGAACAGTTAATCAAAATGAGTTCTTATAAGCTTATACTTAAAGTTAAAAGATGTGTAAATACTTTGCACTCTTTCAATTTCTTACTTAGCAAACTTTATTGACCATGATCTTAAGGGCATATTTTATACCTAATTAGTAATCCACATTGCTTTTAATTTATACTTTCTTCATAGTATTTTAATTTGTATATATTATCAAAAGCTTCAAATGATAAATTTTTAAATTATTTTTCTTTTATTGATTTATTTTGACTATCATTTATTAAAGTTTGTCATTGAAAGCCGGATCTTCTTTTTTATGATGTCATTATTTTTTATTAAATATTTTCTTTATTTACATTTCAAATGCTATCCCGAAAGTTCCCTATACCCTCCCCCTGCCCCTGCTCCCCTACCCACCCACTCCCACTTCTTGGCCCTGG
>NC_034593.1:145146532-145147720 GCF_900095145.1 Mus pahari | reverse complement strand
CTGTGAGCATCCACTTCTGTGTTTGCCAGGCAATGGCATAGCCTCACAAGAGACTGCTAAATCGGGGTCCCTTCAGCAAAATCTTGCTGGCATGTGCAATAGTGTCTGGGTTTGGTGGCTGATGATGGGATGGATGCCCGGGTAGGGTAGTCTCTGGATAGTCCATCCTTTCATCTTAGCTCCAAACTTTGTCTCTGTAACTCCTTTCATGGGTATTTTGTACCCTATCCTAAGGAGGAATGATGTAGTGTCTTCTTTTTAATGTATGGTTCATCTGACCCCGTGGTGTGGCTTTGGTCTTTGTCCTATCTCCAACACCAGGCACACTCAATGAGATTCCACCTTGTTTAGTAGACATATATGTTAGGAAACATGCTTTCAGCTAAAATAACCTAATTCTGAATAAAAGCAGATTTTGAAATAGTGAGTAGATGGTTTCTCAACATGAACTTTCAAAAAAGCATCCCCGAATTGGGTCAGTTGTATGGTTCTCGTCTCCCTGCTCCATCTCTGACTGGCTGGCTTTCTTCCTTTGGGGGTCACTACACCTGGAAAGCCTGTCACAGTGTTCACTTTCTGTCTGTGATGTTGGACGTATTTGCTGGCAAGAATGGAAGAGGGAACCACTGTGGCTACCTGGGTGGGATTTCTAAAACCTTCACCTAGTGTCTCAAGTGATAATTCTCCCATATCTTAGTTGCTGGATTGGACCTTGTTTATTTGTAGGGCAGGACATTAATAACTAATCTATATGAAGTATATGAGGATTAACATAAGAAAACCCAAATACAAGTGAAAGGGTTTTCTGTGAAATTTAGCCCAGAAACATTGACCGTGGTAATTCTCAGAATGGCTGGATACACACATACACATACATACATACATACATTCTCTCTCTCTCTCTCTCTCTCTCTCTCTCTCTCTCTCTCTCACACACACACACACACACACACACACACACACTCACTCACACACAAACACACACGCATACACACACACACACACACACACACACACACACACACACACAAGGCTCTACATACACAAGGGTGTATGTGGCAGAAGTCTGTGATAGAGGAGATTTCCTGTTGTTCCCTGCACAGTTTTCTGTGGGCAATTCCAAATGGCAATTCTGCTTAAGATTGTTCTGTAGAATCCAAACCTCTGTTGGTGGCCTTTTTGTCTTGT
>NC_034593.1:145141451-145142859 GCF_900095145.1 Mus pahari | reverse complement strand
AAAAAAAAAAAAAAAGAATCCAAACCTCTTTCTGAAAGAATAATGGAAACTGCAGCTGATGTATTTGTAGCATATTACAGTGCCCACAACCTTTTGATATGCTGCTAAAGTGTGTTGCAGAAGATGTAATTACTGAAGCTGGACTCTAGAGATAATTGTCAAAGTTCTTGATTACACAGCACCTCTAACCCAGAAGCCCAGCAGGCCTTGCAAGCTTGCTTGATTACTTTCTCTGTATCAAGAGCTACAGTTTTCTAGTGGGAAAATTTGTGTGCAGGGCAAATGAATAATTGGTTCAGGTTATAAACCAAAGAAACCGAAAGAGCAGCAACAAAATGCAAGATTGTCCTTGGCCTAACAAGATAAAGCAGTGATCCTGGATTTACCTGTAGACAGCTGCTCTTCTGAAGGCATACTCTCATAATCTAATCTTTCTATTTCAGCCAAGTGCACTCTGCTACATCAAGAGGAAGGGCCCTTGGCAGTTTATTTGTGGATTTGATACCTCTTACAGAATATTTCATTAAACTTGAGATGAGTCATTACAGGAAATAAAACGTTTCCAAAAATAAATAAATAAAGTCAACTAAACTCTTAAATGTCAAGTTTTAATATTAAAAACAAAAATATGAAGATACTCAAAATGGGAAACAACTCCGTAAAAATTACAGAGTCTAAATGTCTGTTATAGTTCAAAGTCCACAAAGAGATACATCATAATGAATAAACATTTAGAAGACTGGTGAAAAGATAGATCTTTCCAATAATCTTTGGAAAAAAAGCAAATATTCAATTTGCCACAACTCCGCTTTCTGGAAGTTACCAGAAGACAGTTTGACTATTTTGAATGTTAGGGAAACTTGGAATAATTCAAAGTACATGAAAGTCATAACTGTCACTGGTTCAAGATCTGTAGTGAAAGAGAATTTGGGGGTTGCAAAGCTGGCTCAGTGGATGAAATGCCTGCCACACAAACGTAAGGAGCTAAGTTCAGATCTCTAGTACCTACACTAAGAAGTGAATCATGGTCTGGCCATGTGCACCTATAACTATAGCACTGGGGAGGGTACAGAGACAGTAGGACCCTGAAGCTATCTGGCCAGACAGACCAGCAAACCAGTTGGTGCCAGGTCCAGTAAGAGATCTTGTCTCAAAAGATAAAATAGAGAAAAATATCAAATAATATCTGGCTCTGACCTTTGTCTATCCCATTAATGCACATGAGGGCATACACACACATGGGCACATACACACACACACACACATACACACACACAGTGATTTTTTTCAACATTTGATTGTGGAAGTTACATTTTATTTGCTATTAGAAACTAAATTTATCCCCGCTGGAGGAGGGGTGTCTGCCCAGGAGCAGTCTCAAGGCCTGAACCTGTAGGAGGGCCATCTT
>NC_034593.1:145125268-145141440 GCF_900095145.1 Mus pahari | reverse complement strand
TGGGAAGAGAGGCCCCTTGGTCTTGCAAACTTTATATGAACCAGCACAAGGGAAGGCCTGGGCCAAGTAGTGGGAGTGGGTGGGTAGGGGAGCAGGGGCCGGGGGGGTGGGGGTTGGGACCTTTCAGCATAGCATTTGTAATGTAAATAAAGAAAATAATAATAAAAAATTAAAAAACAAAATAATAAATAAATAAATAAATAAATTTTTACAAAAAGAGACTGACAATTTTGTTTACCTGAAATTTATAGTATAAATTTAGAAAATGTTTGTTACCAAAAAAAAAAAAAAAAAAAAAAAAGAAACTAAATTTATGTTGTTTCCAGGTTTGTGGCATTATGCTTTATTTTATCATAATGAGGTATACTAGTAATTACCCATGTGCACGCACGCACATACACACACACACACACACACACACACACACACACACACACAAGTGGAGATCAGAAGACAACTCATAGGAGATGGTTCTTTCCCAGGCCCCTGGTATGCAAAAACTGAATTTTGGCTGCAAGGCATGCATACAAGCTTCCCTCCCACTAAGTTATCTCATTGGTCCAGTAGCTGGATTTTCAAAGTGTATTAATATCTGGACTTTCTATACTTTCATGTGTATGCTATAATAGGAATAACAAAATCCTGTATAATATGGGGTTCCTTAGATGAACAAGTTATTACAAAGAGCAAAGCATGATCAGGTAAAACTAACAGCCAAAAAATATAAAATGTGTCTCTACCCACTTAGTATACAGTTCAGGTGAAGTGCAAAGGACCATCTCTAAAGTTCTAATAGAGAAGCATTCGAGATCAACATTGAGTTTCCCTGCCTTTGTGCCACACCTAGCCAGTAAATGGAGAAAGTGTACACACTTCAAGGACAAATTAAAGCAGGAATGAAACAGCCCATGCCAAAATCTCACGAAATCCTGTAAGTCAGTAACCAAGTGACTCACTGGGGATCCAGAGGATGCTGCAGTCCTGCCAACTTTATACAGCTCAGAGGTAATTGTATGTCTGAACAGAGAAAACCTCTGAATGAGATGAAAAGAAAATCATAGATTGCACTATTCCTTCAGTGACACAGACCATGGAAATATTGCATTGTCTTCCATCCTGCACCAGCTGGAATGTCTGAAGTGGATAAGTGCTGCAAAGTGATAGCATTGCAGGACACACTTGACTTTAATAAGCACAGCCAAAGGACAGTGCTCACTGAGAGTCCGTGTCACAGATGCCAGCAACATGTACAACAAGAAATGACTATTTCAAAAGTACTCACTATAATTATCTACGGGAAGCTTCCTAACAATCTGTATTCTTAGCTCTTCCTTTATCTGCCCTTTGTGAAGCATCTGAAATCTTCACTGTTCTTAGGGGCTTGGGCTGGTGGTCAAACCTGTAATGTTATCTACGTTTCAGATGCTAAAAACTGTGCACCAAGTGATAGAAACTTTGGCAAGCCTGTTTTTATAAATAAAGTTTTATTGTTGGGCTGGAGAGATTACTCATGAATGATAAACATTTGTTGTTCTTGCAGACAAGACCTGATCTTGCAGGTTCATTTCCCAACACTGACATGAAAGATCATAATCACCTGTGAACCCAATACCAAGGGATCATCCTAGAGCCTCTCCTGTCTTCCATAGGCACCAGGCACACATGTAGTACATGGACATACATGCAAACCAAACACACATATATATAAAATAAGACTAGATAGACAATAGACAGGTATGCAGACAGAGGATGGTTGGGTACATAGATAGATAGATAGATAGATAGATAGATAGATAGATAGATAGATAGATAGATAGATAGATAGATAGATAGATAGATCATTGGCAGATAGACAGACAGAGTGAGCTTTATTAGAGTACACAACTATGGCAGCTTTTCTCTACAACAGTGGAATAGGGAAATTGAGACAGAGACCACATGGACCCCAGAGCCTGCAACATTTGCCTATCTAGCCCTTTACAGAACATTTTTGCTGACCCTGGTATAGACTATAGTGAGCTATAGAGCACAATTTTTTCATTAAAATTAAGCATTGGTCATTTTAAATAATGGCCAGGGTAAACAAAACAAGTCAGGTTCAGATTCTTGCCTGGGCTTAAAACTGAGGCTGCAATTGAAACCAGCTCTATCTTGCATTCCCTCTGCTGTGCTGACACATCACCTGCTCTTCTCTCCTAAGGCAGTGTATTTCTCTTCAATGAGGTTTCTATGCACAGTTCCAGAGGGAAAAACAAGTTTATCTCTTGGGGGAAATCATGGAGCCAAGCCAGTAAATGATGTTCAACACAATCACGTTCTCAAGAACCTGAAGTGAACACTGGTCCCTGGGGTAGAATCAGACATGACTGGTGAGACATGACAAGTGTGAGTGTACTAATAGTTTCAGTATGCACATTGGGCCCATGCTTTCATGAAGTGTGTGTGCCTGTGAGTCTGTGGACGAGAGTGGAATTAAGTCTAAGAAAAAACATGAACTACCAGAACCTCCGGGAAAATGTCAAGCAGAGAAAAATGTTCCATACCAAGTAAACAAGAAATAACCTGTTTCCATCTGGTGGACAGCCACTGTGAGCATCTTTGTATTTTATCTGAGCATTCCCACCAATAGAGAAACTATTTCTAGCCAGGTATAGTGGCTCATGCTTTTTATACAAGCACTTGGGAGACAGGGGCAGAGAGCTCTCTGAGAGTTCAAGGCCAGCCTGTCTGCATGGTGAGTTCCAAGAAAGTCAAAGCCATGTCTAAGAAACATAGTGGCCATCTAAAATCTTTTAAAACTCCTACAATGTCTATCAGATCCTAAGAAAATGATTGCTTACAATCCCTTAAACTGAGCTAACTACCACAGAGTGTTTGCCTGTATGTGCAACTGTTCACATCACTTCGAAGAGCCAGTGGCAAAGAGGTGCATGTCTGCCTCCTTCCCACAGTGCAGCGGAGAAGACCAAAGTGCAAAGCAGATAGTAGAGATCAGCTGTTCTTTCCTCGTACCAGGGAAAGCAGATGGCCATCTGGCCATGTCTGTAGAGACAGCTGTTCAGTACTACTGCTGCCTGGTTGGGGATGGCTTCCCATACAAGTTGTCAGGAACTGAGAACTGCCACCAGACACCTCCTTTTCCATCTACAGCAAAAGATACTGGACTCTTAGCATCATCTCCCACAAGAACTTCCTCACCTTTGACCAAAATCATTCACTTCTTTTGAAGAGATGTGTCCATATTACATGTACTATTATTCAAGGTACAAACTCAGAATGCGGAATTCTCTCTATCCTCTAGATGTTCTCCTTTGGTTTTTTCATTGTTTCTTTTCAGAAGTGCAACTATATATGATTCATGCAACAAACTCTTCAAACCCCAGTGGAAATGTCGCCTCTTCCTGACATTATTCCTAATTACTGAGTCTTTAGTTCTTCCGACCTCCTGTGGCAATCTATACACATTCTTTTCCTCACAGTTATCGCTCTGGGAATCAGTTACTCACTTAAAGGTCATTCCCATTTAGAAAATGAGCCCTTTAGAGAAGAGACTGTGTAGGGTGTGCTAAAACTCCCACTACACACTTGATAGCCCTTATGTTAGAGAAGAGGCCACCTCAAAACACCAGTAATGACGAGTTTGAGAAACCTGCATCTTAAAAACTGTGGCAACTCTGCTGTCCAACATGGCACCTGCCAAAAAGAAACAATTGAATGAAAGCTCACAGAGGACTGTTTCCATGGAAATATCAGCAGTCCTGTGCACTTGTAAGGGAGTAATACTTACTACATGTACTCATCTAAATAAGAAATGTGGGAACAGTGTGACAGAATGATTAACACCCAGCACTCATAAGATAAAGGATGTGAAGGGAGTAAAAGGAGGGAATGAGGGGACACAAGAAAGATAAAAATACATGACATACTTGAAAAAAATGTCAGCAAGATATACAATGAAACCTAGCAGTATATAATAAAAACACAAACACGCGTGCATAGCTAGCAACTGTCTATATGTTCTTGTGGGTAATAAATATAAGAATTTTTTACTTATTTGCTTTGGGATTTTGTTTAAATATTGAATAAGAAATGAAGAAAATTCTGTATTTTTATTAATGAGAGAAGGGGTTTGATGAAGACAATCCATTTAAATTTGAGTATTCCAAGGTCTCTTAATATACATTGTCCAGTTGTGTGTCTCTGTGTTTGTCACTGTTTACTGCAAGAGTACCCTTCTCTGAAGATGGCTGAGAAGACACTTATAGATGCATGTAACAGTGTCACTAGGAGTCATTTTATTGTTACATTCCTTTAGTAGAACAATAGTATTTGGTTTCCCTGTAGGCCTATTTAGTCTCAATTTCTTGGCTACCAGAGCAGTGTCAAAGATTTACCCAAATGAGTTCTGTCTCATGCAGTGGGCTTTAAATTCAATCAGATAGTAGTTAATTACACATACGTTCATGCCACTAACGTACCAGCATACTGTGCACACAGTTTAACATTGTAGATTGTATGATTTGTAGCTAGGTTGGTGTTTATTTGCCTTTCTCCTTTGGTAGTATACAGAGTGTCTTTCAGTACCATGAATACTAGTCAGGAGGGGTGAAGGCCCTACTTAAGAACAGGCTTTACTTCTCCCTGTTAAATTAGACATGTAAGTATTGTCTTCAGCAATAGGAACTTACCATCAGTGTGTGAAGAATAACAAATAACCTTGTCAATAGCCTGAGTTGTTTGACGGTTTCCACAGAGCTCCTCTCACCAACAACTCAATTAGATGTAACCCATTCCTGGCACTGGAAGTTTCACTTGATTACAAAATATCTCTAGTTGGGCCTTTGTCTCCCCCATTATTTGGTGACTCCACTTTGACTTCTTTGATATATTTATATATTTAAGGAGCTTCTACAGTAGTAGGTTTCTATATGTCCCCTAAAATGTGCATAGTGTTAGTTGTCCCTCTTATATTTTCTCCTTTACCTCCATTTCCCTCCCCCCACTCCATTTAATCCTCCTACTCTAGTCTCCCCACCCCTTTATAGCATCAATTCTATTTCCTCCCCTCCCACATTTGTTCTCCATAACTAACCTCTGTGATTAACCACTTACCAGAGAATTAATAACAAATACACATATCTGAGCAATAGAGAGTATGTACAATATTTGTCTTCTCCTGCAGTGAGCTTATGTGTAACCCTCAGATGGCCCTTAGAGTGTGCTATCCCTCCACATATTCTTTCTCTTGGCCCCTCTCCCTTTCCCTTTGCCTTTTTTTGTTTGTTCGTTTGTTTGTTTTTCGAGGCAGGGTTTTTCTGTATAGTCCTGGCTGCCCTGGAACTCACTCTGTAGACCAGGCTGGCCTTGAACTCAGAAATCCGCCTGCCTCTGTCAGCCAAGTGCTGGGATTAAAGGCGTGCACCACCACCACCACCCGGCTTCCCTTTGCCTTTTAATCTTCCCATTCCAATGCCCCCAAATCCTCTCTCCATGACTATATATTCTATTGCCCCTACCTTAGGAGCTTCTTCCCCTCCCCTATCCCTTACTCTATATCAAACCTCTATGATTATTCAGATAGTTAGCTGCCTGTTGCATGTTTAAAAGCTAACATCTACATATAAGACAATGCACATATATTTGTTATTTGGGGTCTGAGTTACCTTACTCAGGGTATCTTTTTCCTGATTCTATTTACCTACAAAATTCATGATTTCACTTTTTTAACAGCTGAATAATATTCCATTGTGTGAACTTACCACATTTTAACTATCCATTCATCTGTTGATGAACTTCTAGATTGTTTTCAGTCTCTGGATATTATGAATAGAGCAGCAATGAACATGGTTAAGCAAGAAGGGCCCAAGAGTAGTATAGCTGGATGATGATGTAGATCTATTCCCAGCATCCTGGGAAACCACCACATTGCTTTCCAAAGTCGCTGTACAAGTTCGCACTCCTGACAGCAATAGATGAGTGTTCTCCTTTCCCTGTATCCTCACCAGCATGAGCTGTCACTTGTTCTATTTATCTTGGCCATTCTTACAGGGGTAAGATTAAATTCAAAGTAGTTTTGTTTTGTGTGTCCCTGATGACTAACGATGATGATTATGTTCTTTAAGTGACAACTTCTATATTAATTCACAAATATTTTATTATTTTTAAATAGAAAAATAATATAAACATTTTTCACTATTCTTGAGCTGTCTTGGATGAATTTTCACATTTTTTACTTAAATTAAAAATCAATTTCAATGTATCAAGGAACTCTATTGTATATTCATATACATATACATTTGTAAATATATTATATGTAAGTTATTCAAAGCAAGCAAAACAAATGAACATGAATGATTATATAAATAATAAGACAAAAGTTGGTGTTTTCTGTTCTTGACTGAAGCGTCTACCTAGAATCATAATTGAAATGTTTTTAGTCATATGCATAGCTGTTTACATGCATAACATACATTCTACACTATTGTTTTATTGTTTAATTTTACTCATACATATATTCTGGCACATCACAGTGCATATTAGTTGATATTAAGTTCAACTTCAAGTTCTTGTAAGGAGAATAGAAGCCTCTATGTTGACTGTTAGCCTTGTCTGATTCTAGTCATGAGCCACCACTTTTGAAATGTTTTGTTCAGCCTTAACCAAACACTAAGCATCCCCTGCTGTACACTCTGTCAAGTCATTCATTAAGTCATGCTTCTCTGCAGAGCATGTTGTCTATGTCACCATGGTATCTGGATCACCATGTTCTGCTTCTGACCCAATCACAGATCCCAGGACATTTACTTGTGTGGCTTCATTGCTGTTACTGTCTTTTCTTGCTTTCTACAATATCCAATGATTCCAAAGGAGGGTATGAATTTAAAATCTAACATCTTCCTACAAAAAATAGTAAAGCTTTGTGTTGCCTTTAGACTAAAACTTAGGCTTCATAGCTGGACATGTGACTTTGTGACTGTATTTCTTATATCTTATTTTTTTGTGTGAACTATCTTCTTAACATTTCACTCTTAGGTATGCCCCCAACCTTCATATAGCCTGATCAACTATGCTAATCTAAATCTCAGTTAAGTTTTATTTTTCTAAACATGTTCTCAAGGCTAAAAGAGTGCTACTCTTTAACAACTTGTAAGTGCTCGTTCTATGGAATTCATCCAATTGTGTCAGAGCTGTTTCCTCAAGATTAGGGGCGGCTTGTAATATGAACAATGCCTTTCATGTTCATAAACTTGGAAGAAAAAAGGAATCAAAATACTTAACATTCTTGAAGAATCTCATCTTGATAAAGGCTAACTTTATCACCTTGTTGAAAATATAATCCTTGTGAAAAGTCTCCTTCTTGTCCACTGACACTAAGTTTCACTATATCACTTTTAACCTTGTATTTTACTGAATTGTTTTGCTTGCTGTCATTCTCTTCCAACCACATATAAAGTCTTCTGGTGAAAAAATTATCAGCTTTATTTATTATTGTACCCTAAATTAGTGCATAATAATCTCTCAATAATGTTGTCATGTGAAAAACACACACTGAGTCTAACTTGTAATACATTTTCACTTAATAGTCATAAAAATCTAATAGTTTATGTTAAGAAAAAGAAGCCAAAATTTCTAAGATTATTGTTTCTGAAGTTTCAAAGCTTTTGTGTATGCTGTGATTGGGAATAAACTACTTTTAAATCACTATATTTTATTATGTTGTATGTTGATTTAGGAAGGATTTGAGAAATGTTTACTGTACTAGGGGTGTTCTAAAATACCTTTGAACCCAATTCTTAGTCCAGAGTCTTACAATAGCTCAGCACTGTTGCAGCCCCAACTCAGGATATTTTGGGGACAATGAAGATAGTCTATCTGTAATAGAAGCTCCTGTAATGAGAAGAAATAACAAAGCTGATGATGCAGCCATGGGTGGAAGAAGGTCTTACTTTACTATTATTGACTTCAGCCACTTGTGATTAATGAATCAGGGCAGTGACTCTTAAAATTATGGTAACTCTTAAAAATATGGTAGTGAATCCATCCTAAGCTTTCTAGTGTAGATACTTAATGAGACTCCCGGTATGTGAAACAGCTGACCCTAACCCTCATCACACACTGCATTGGAGGCCCAGTGCTGTGAACCATGGTCTGCTAGAACTGTATCCAGGTGGGCGTTCACATGTTTCTCTGTGCGTCTGTGGTTCATCTCTTACTAAGGAGTATCCTGAAGTTGTTGCTTTTGCTTTTGTACATGATGTGGTCAGGAAAATCTATCAAGTGTGGGCAGACTATCTTTAGAGAGATATGTCAAGTGCTAACTCATCATGGTACTCTTCTCCATCTTTTATAGGTCAATGCACAAGTTAGCCCAGCTGGAAAGACTTGACCTAGGCAATAATGAATTCAGCGAGCTGGTAAGCAAATGTGCTTCATTAACTTGTCAAATAGTCTCAAGGAGAGTCTTCTGGTATCTTCACAACCCCAAGCATTGAGTGAATATGTATGCTTCCAAACACTAAGATGATGAAAGCTAATAGTTATATTGATTGTTTCACTATATAGTAAACCACAGGAACTGGGTATTACATATCACAAAAAGTCAGAATTAGAGCAGATGTGTATTGACAATTTACTACCAATTATGTGGCAAAAAGAACCATGTTAAGTGTGCTACAAGCTTTATCTCAGCTAATCTTCACCTGACACATGGTAATTTTAACTTTATTTAAATGAACCTGAAGTGGTCCCTAACTGTTATGTGGCTGCACAAGGATTAAAGGGTATTGTTCACTTTGCTGAGGTAGTTTAGAAAGTTAGTCCCAAGGGTCAGCAGCCTTCCAGTTTTAATGAAAGAACCTTCCTCATGAAGACATGTTGATACCTTAGTCACTGCCTTTAAGAGTGACAGTGTTCTGACAGCCATTTTCAATTTTTGACTTTATTTCAAGTATGTCCAAAGATCAGAATAAGAAAATAAAAATAGAAAGCAAACAGAAAATCCTTTATAAGAAAACCCACCATTCTTTATTCAAAAGTTTCCCATTAGACAGTGTCAAATCTCCAAAATCAATTTTACCTGTAGTTAAGTGAAAGCCTCTAACTAATCAATCAGTTTTCCCAACCCTTGATAACACATTTAGGGAAAGTCAATTAATATCTCTAAGCCTCATTTTCCTGAACTATAAAATGGGGATTATAGTGATTGCTGCCTCAGAAGGCTTGTGTGAGAATTAAATTGAACATGTATATAAGATTGGGCCAAAAGTGCTCTGAGCCAGTACCCTGTGTGGAATGGCAGAGTTTTCATTCATGCTATAAGGTTATGCATGAAGAATACTCACTGTTTTCCTTTAACCATGTCCTGTACATTATTATGCTGCCCTATATGCTGATTGTCAGTGTCAGAGGTAGGCTTTTATTTGTCTGGATTAAAGGCTTTAATCTATCCTTAAATAAAAATCCCCTCACTAAAATATCTTCCTTTCTGCTACTGAGATATGGACCTACATAATAACTTGTTTTTGTAACCTGGATGGAAAGGACTCCTGGCCTGGGAAGCTTGCAGGACACCAGCTGTGCGTGGTGTTTCTGAGTTCTGACACTTAACCATGTGTCTCTGAAACCAAGTACTGTCCGTCTCCTCTTAAATACACTACCATGCGTGGTTCTCCTTCCATGCTCCCTCCAGAACCAGCTCAGCTGTCATTTCTTTTTTTATCAGTCAGTACCCAGTAGTGGCTTCATAGCCAGCCAGCCTGAATCCTCTGGATGTGCACTCTGAGATAAGCCCAGGAAAGGTAGATGTCAGATCTTCCATCTGTCACCTTATGCCAACCAGCTTACTATGTGTGAGCACAAGGAGAGAGAGAGGATGTACCCTAGCATGCATTTTTTTTTTCTCTCAATGGTTTAAAGATTTTTTTCAATGTGTGTATGCACATGAGTGTAATGCCAGAAAAGTCTTTCAGATTCTCTGGAGCTAGAGATATAGAGTTACAAGCCACTTACCCTGACTTATAACTGGGAACTGGACTTGGGTCTTCTGGAAGAACAGTAAGCATCCTTAATCACTGAACCATCTCTCTAGCCCTGAATCATTGTATTTTTTAAGGAATATATGTATGGTGGAGACAGGAATTAGTAAGGGTGGTAAATAACCTTGAAGTATATACAGACAAATTTGAAGTTAGTTGCTAAAGCTCTATGGAGAGCCCTGCTTCGCTTACACCATATGTCTTGATGTCATGAGAAAAAGAACACAGGCAGCAATTAAGTTCTTTACCTTACTATGTAACTGCATCTTTCTCACCATTAAAATAAGAGCATCACTTTCACACGTTTCATGGGCTTTGGGAACTTTGAATGCATGAAAATCTGCAGTAAACACTCCACATATGTTTTGAAGAATTTCACTCACCTAAAACTTTGCAAGCTCTTCACATGAACAAATGTCAAATCTTCTTTAAAGACTTAGATCAACAAGCATGAACAGGTGTTTTAGTTAGGGTTTCTATTGCTGTGAAGAAACACCATAACCACAGCAAGTCTTATAAAGGAAAGCATTTAATTGGAGTTGGCTTTTATTTCAGAGCTTTAGTCCATTATCAGCATGTCAGGCAGGCAGACATGGTGTTAGAAAAGTAGCTGAAAGTTTTATATCTGGACCCCCAGGCAGAATGGGGAGAGAGAAAGAGAGCCATTGGTCCTAGCTTAAACATTTGAAACCTCAGAGCTCACTGCCTGTGACACACTTCATCCAACAAGTCCCCACTTTCTCCAAAAAAGCCACACCTCCTAATAGTGCCACTCCCTGGGAGCCTATGGGGGCCATTTTCATTCAAACCACCACAGTAAGATATATGGAAAGAATTTCCAATGTAAACCCACTTTTCCATTTCTAAAATAAACAGACCGTGTGTGTGTGTGTGTGTGTGTGTGTGTGTGTTGATAAAATAAAATGTCTTAGAGTAGATAGTTTATGAGCAATGGAAAATCATTCTCACAGCCTTAGGCATTGTAAGATTCAGTGTTTGGTTGGGGTGCATCCTCTCTTCATCCAAAATGACTCTGTTGTGTTCTGTATTCTGACATAGCAGAAGACAGAGCTCTCTCGGAATCCATGGCCCACTTGATAAACCACTGGCAAAATGTGCCTGCTTCAATACCAGTGAAATAGAGATTTCATCTCATTATGGATTTTAAAATCATATATTATAAACTATCACTATATAATATATTCACTCCAATACCAATTCTGGGTTTTTTAAACTTGTGTTCATAGTTGTAATTATATACATTATTCTGTCTACTTTATAGATTCTTGTTATTCATCAATTTAGGATAATTTCCAGCCCTTTTCTCTTTAAAATTACCCTCTAATCTACTTATATTCTATCTTTCTGGAATTTGTTAGATGTGAATATGAGCATGAAATTCTGCATGTTCAAGAAATGCAAGCTACTTATTTTATGCATTTCATGAAAAGTAATCCAACAAGGAATGATTTTTAAAAACATATTTCAATTCCTTAAAAACATGTTTTCAACCTCCCTGCTTAGAAATATGCAGTAGCCACTCTCCAGCATTAAGATGCTTTCAGCATTTTGATCTTTCTGGAAACATCTCTGTGAGAGCAGTCGACCATCTGTGCTCGGAAGCTAAGGCTGTTCCACAGACCTCTGTGCACAGGTCCCACCAGGAGAGAGCCTTTCTCCCAGGAGTGTTTTCATTCCTGGGTTCTGAGGTGAGATGGCCACTTTCTCTCCAATAACTGTCTGGAGTGGGTCCAGGAAGGAGGACAGAGGGTCCAGGAACAGTGGAGCAGCTGGGACAGGATCCTTCCTGTATACCATCTGCACCTAGGAGCTGAGGCTGTTCCACAGCCCACTGTGCATGGGACGCAGCAGAAAAGAGCTGTTCTCTCAGCCACTTTCTTTCCAGTAACTCTCTGGAGCAGGGCAGCAGGAAGCACACTGGACACAGGAACAGTGGAGCAGCTGGGACAGGATCCTTCTGGTCACCATCTGCACCCAGAGCTTGGGCTGTTCCAGAGTCCTCTGTACAGAAGTTCCACCAGGAGAAAGCTGGTCTCCCAGGAGTGCTGACAGAGGCTTACAGATCCACAGAAGGGACAAGCTCCAGCCAGAGATAGCAAGACTATCTAATATCAAAGTTAACCAAATGTCGACAGGCAAAGAAATCTTACCAACAAAAAACAAGGCTACTTGGCATAATCAGAACTCAGTTCTCCCACCACAGCAAGTCTTGGATAACCCAACACACCAGAAAAGCAAGATGTTGATGTAAAATCACATCTCATTATGATGATAGAGGATTTTAAGAAGGACATAAATAACTCCCTTAAAGAAATACAGGAGAATACAGGTAAACAGACAGAAGCCCTTAAAGAGGAAACACAAAAATCCCTTAAAGAAATACAGGAAAACAGACACAAACGGGTGAAAGAATTGAACAAAACCATTCAGGATCTAAAAATGGAACTAGAAATAATAAAGGAATCACAAAGAGAGACAACTCTGGAGATAGAAAACCTAGGAAAGATATCAGGAGCCATAGATGCAAGCATCACCAACAGACAGACTATAAGAAATAGAAGAAAGAATCTAAGGTGCAGAAGATACTATAGAAAACATTAACACAACAATCAATAAAAATGCAAAATGCAAAATGGTCCTACCCCATATACAGGAAATCCAAAACACAATGAGAAGACCAAACCTAAGGATAATAGGTATAGATGAGAATGAAGATTTTCAACTTAAAGGGCCAGTAAATATCTTCAACAAAATTATAGAAGAAAACTTTTCTAACCTAAAGAAAGAGATGTCCATGAACATACAAGAAGCTTACAAAATACCAAATATATTGTACCAGAAAAGGTATTTCTCCCATCACACCAAATGCAAAAAAACAAAGAATATTAGAAGCAATAAGGGAAAAAGATCAAGTAACATGTAAAGGCAGACCTATAAGAATTACACCAGACTTCTCGCCAGAGACTACGAAAGCCAGAAGATCCTGGGCAGACATCATACAGACCCTAAGAGAACACAAATGCAAGCCCAGGCTACTATACCTAGCAAAACTCTCAATTGCCATAGATGGAGAAACCAATTTAGTCCATGACAAAAACAAATTTAGACAATTTCACTTCACAAATCCAGCCCTTCAAAGGATAATAAATGGAAAATTCAACACAAGGAGGGAAACTACGCCCTAGAAAAAGAAAGAAAATAATCTTCTTTTAACAAGCCAAAAAGAAGATAGCCACAAAAAAAAAAAATAATTCCACTTCTAACAACACAAATAAGAGGAGGAAACACTCATTTTTCTTTAGTATCTCTTAATGTCAATGGACTCAATTCCCTGATAAAAAGACATAGACTAACAGACTGGATATGTAAATAGAAACCAACATTTTGCTATATAAAGGAAACCTGCCTCAGTGACTAAGACAGACACTACCTCAGGTAAAAGGCTGGAGAACAATTCTCCAAGAAAATGGTCCCAAGAAAAAAGCTGGAGTAGCCATTCTAATATCAAATAAAATTGACTTTCAACATAAAGTTATCAAAAATAGATAAGGAAGGACTCTACATACTTAGGGAAAAGGACTCTACATACATAGGGAAAAATCTACCAAGATGAACTCTCAATTCTGAACATCCATGCTCCTAATGCAAGGGCACCCACATTAATAAAATAAATTTTACTAAAGCTCAAAGCACACATTGTACCTCACACAAAAATAGTTGGAGATTTCAACACCACACTCTCAGCAATGGACAGAGCATGGAAACAGAGACACAGTGAAATTAACAGAAGTTATGAACCAAATGGCTTTAACAGATATCTATAGAACATTTTATCCTAAAACAAAAGAATTTACCTTATTCTCAGGACGTCATGGTACCTCCTCCAAAATTGACCATATAATTGGTCACAAAATAGGCCTCAATAAATACAAGAAGATTGAAATAATCTCATGCATCCTATCAGATCACCCTGGACTAAGGCTGGTCTTCAATAACAACATAAACAATAGAAAGCACACATACATGTGGAAGCTGAACAACACTCTACACAGTGATAACTTGGTCAAGGAAGAAATAAAGAAATTAAAGACTTTTTAGAGTTTAATGAAAATGAAGCCACAACATACCCAAACTTATGGGACACAATGAAAGCAGTGCTAAAAGGAAAACTCATAGCTCTGAGTGCCTCCAAAAAGAAACTGGAGAGAGCATACACTAGCAGCTTGACAGCACATCTGAAAGCTCTAGAACAAAATGAAGCAAATACACCCAAGAGGAGTAGAGGGCAGGAAATAATCAAACTCAGGGCTGAAATCAATCAAGTAGAAACAAAAAGAACTATACAAAGAATCAAACAAACCAGGAGCTAGTTCTTAGAGAAAATCAAGAAGATAGATAAACCCTTAGCCAGACTAAACATAGAGCACAGAGACAGTATCCTAATTAACAAAATCAGAAATGAAAAAGGAGGCATACCAACAGAAACCGAGGAAATCCAAAAAATCATCAGATCCTACTACAAAAGCCTATACTCAACAAAACTGAGAAATCTGGATGAAATGGAAAATTTTCTAGACAGATACCAGGTACCAAAGTTAAATCAGAATCAGATTAATGATCTAAACAGTCCCATATATCCTAAAGAAATAGAAACAGTCATTAATAGTCTCCTGACCAAAAAACAGTCCAGGACCAGATGGGTTTAGTGCAGAATTCCATCAGACCTTCAAAGAAGACCTACTCCTCAAACTATTCCACAAAATAGAAACAGAAGGAACACTACCCAATTTTTCCTATGAAGCCATAATTACTCTGAAACCTAAACCACACAAAGATCCAACAAAGAAAGAGAACTTCAGACCAATTTCCCTTATGAATAATGATGCAAAAATACTCATAAAATTCTCACAAGCCGAATCCAAGAACACATTAAAACAATCATCCATCATGATCAAGTAGGCTTCACCCCAGGGATGCAGGGATGGTTCAATATATGGGAATCCATCAATGTAATCCACTATATAGACAAACTCAAAAAAAAAAAATCACATGATCATCTCATTAGATGCTGAAAAGCATTTGAGAAAATCCAACACCCCTTCATAATAAAAGTCTTCGAAAGATGAATAATTCAGTGCCCATATCTAAACATAGTAAAAGCAATATACAGCAAACCAGTAGCCAACATCAAACTAAATAGAGAGAAACTTGAAGCAATCCAACTTAAATCAGGAACTACACAAGGCTGTCCACTCTCTCCCTATCTATTCAATAATGTACTCGAAGTCCTATCCAGAGCAATTAGACAACAACAGGAGACAAAAGGGATACAAATTGGGAAGGAAGAAGTCAAAATGTCACTATTTGCAGATGATTTGATAGTATGTATAAGTGACCCAAAAAAAAAAAAAAAATCCACCAGAGAACTCCTAAACCTGATGAACAACTTCAGCAAAGTAGCTGGATATAAAATTAACTCAAACAAATTAATGGCCTTCCTCTACTCAAAGGATAAAAAGCCTGAGAAAGAAATTAGGGAAACAACACCCTTGACAATAGTCACAAACAATATAAAATACCTTGGTGTGACTCTAACTAAATAAGTGAAAGATTTTCATGACAAGAACTTCAAGTCTCTGAAAAAAAGAAATTGAAGAAGATCTCAGAAGATGGAAAGATTTCCCATGCTCATGGATTGGCAGGATTAATATAGTAAAAATGGCTATCTTGCTGAAAGCAATCTACAAATTCAATGCAATCCTCATCAAAATTCCAACTCAATTCTTCACGGAATTAGAAAGAGTGATTTCCAAATTCATCTGGAATAACAAAAAGAAAAAAAAAACTATGATAGCAAAAACTATTCTCAACAATAAAAGAACTGCTGATGGAATCACAACCTCTGACCTCAAGCTGTACTACAGAGCAATTGTCATAAAACTTCATTGTATTGGTACAGTGACAGGCAGGTAGATCAATGGAATAGAATTGAAGACCCAGAAATGAACCCACACACCTATGGTAACTTTATCTTTGACCAAGGAGCTAAAACCATCCAGTGGAAAAAAGACAGCATTTTTGAAAAATGGTGCTGGCTCAACTGGCAGTTAGCATGTA
>NC_034593.1:145110332-145124888 GCF_900095145.1 Mus pahari | reverse complement strand
AGGAAGGAAGGAAGGAAGGAAGGAAAGAAAGAAAGAAAGAAAGAAAAGAGAAGAAAGAAAAAAGAAAAGAAAGAAAAGAAAGTGGGGAAGTGTCTCGTGCACATAGGCATGGGGGAAATTTCCTGAACAGAACACCAATAACTTATGCTCTAAGATCAGGAATTGACAAATGGGACCTCTTAAAATTGCAAAGCTTCTGTAAGGCAAAGAACACTGTCAATAGGACAAAATGGCAATGAATATATTAGGAAAAGATCTTTACCAATCCTACATCTGTTAGAGGGCTAATATGCAATATATACAAAGAACTCAAGAAGTTAGACTCTAGAGAACCAAATAACCCTATTAAAAAATAGGGTACAGAGCTAAACAAAGAATTCTCAACTGAGGAATACTGAATGGCTGAGAAGCACCTAAAGAAATGTTCAACATCCTTAGTCATCAGGGAAATGCAAATCAAAACAGCTCTGAGATTCCACCTCACACCAGTCAGAATGGCTAAGACCAAAAACTCATGTGACAGCAGATGCTGGTGAAGATGTGGAGAAAGAGAAATACTCCTCCATTGCTGGTGGGATTGAAAGCTAGTACAACCACTCTGGAAATTAGTTCGGCAGTTCCTCAGAAAATTAGACATAGTATTACCTGAAGACCCCGCAATACCACTCCTGGGCATATACCCAGAAGATGCTCCAACATGTAATAAGGACACATGTTCCACTATGTTCATAGTAGCCTTATTTATAATAGCCAGAAGTTGAAAAGAATCCAGATGTCCCTCAACAGAGAAATGGATACAGAAAATGTGGTACATTTACACAATGGAGTACTATTCAGCTATTAAAAACAATGAATTTATGAAATTCTTTAAAAAAAAATGGATGGATCTGGAGGATATCATCCTAAGTGAGGTAACCCAATCACAAAACAACACATGATATGCACTCACTGAAAAGTGCACATTAGCCCAGAAGCTCAGAATACCCAAGATACAATTCACAAACCACATGAAACTGAAGAAGAAGGAAGACCAAAGTGTGGATACTTTGGTCCTTCTTAGAAGGGAGAACAAAATACCCCTGAAAGGAATTACAGAAACAAAGTGTGGAGCAAAGACTGAAGGAAAGGTCATCCAGAGACTGCCCTACCTGGGGATCCATCCCATATACAGTCGCTATATCCCAACCCCAGACACTATTGTGGATGTCTGCAAGAGCTTACTGACAGGAGCCTGATATAGCTGTCTCCTGAGAGGCTCTGCAAGTGCCTGACAAATACTGAAGTGGATGCCATCCATTGGACGAAGCACGGGGTCCCCAATGAAGGAGCTAGAGAAGTTACCCAAGATGCTGAAGGGGTTTGCAGCACCATGGGAGGAACGACAATATGAACTAACCAGTACCCCCAGAGCTCCTTGGGACTAAACCACCAATCAAAGAAAACACATGGTGGGACTCACGGCTCTAGCTGCATATGTAGCAGAGGATGGCCTAGTCAGTCATCGATGCGAGGAGAGGTCCTTGGTCCTGTGAAGGTTCTATGTCCCTGTATAGGAGAATGCTAGGGCCAGGAAGCGGGAGTGGGTGAGTTGGTGAGCAGGGGGTGAGGGAGGGGGAGGGGATTTTCGGAGGGGAAACCAGGTAAGGGATAACATTTGAAATGTAAATAAAGAAAATATCTAATAATTAGAAAAAAAAAAGATCACTGTGGGAATATTTACAACTCTTTGAAATTATGTGCAATGTGCCACATGGGAACAGCACCTGCTAAACAGTACACACTACACTTCTGGGTTAAATGTAAGGACCTGTGGATCTTAAACGCACTGACTGGTCTTCCAGAAGTCCTGACTTCAATCCCAAGCAACCAGATGGAGGGAGACAGGACTCCAGATACATATGTAGCAAAGGATGGCCATATCTGACATTAATGGGAGGAGAGGGAGGCTTGATGCCCCTGCATAGGGGGATGCTAGAAGAGTGAGATGGAAGTGGATTAATGAGTGGAGGAGCACCCTCACTGAGGCAAAGGGGAGGAGGAAGAGGTAGGTTGGGATGGGGGTTTGGTGGAGAGGTAACTGGAAGGTGGATATCATTTGAAATGTAAATGAATAAAATGATTAATTTTTAAAAAGAAGAAAAAAATTAAATGAAAGCAGAAACAATATGTCAAGAGCAAAAGTAAAGTGTTGAATCTGTAGGAAAGACCAAGACTTAATGTTTTACCAACAGTGCAAAGGTTGACTGAGTTTATCATGTTTTATAAATTCATCCAAAAACTAACAATATTTGACTAGTACTTCAAAAAAGTCAGAAAATCTTTTTACAAACAGTTCAAAAATGAGTCACCCATAGATATATTAAAGAATTACCATTCTATGAAACTTCTTTATTAAAAATGTAAATAAAATATTCTGTATTCTATAATCCACCATTAAAATCTATATTGGGGCTGAAAATTATAGCAAGAAAAAAATTTTTCATCTTGGGCTTCAACTGGATTTTATTTCTGTTCTATTTTCTCTAATTGATTTTATAAAATATTCTAATATAATGAAAATCTGTGTATTGGAGATACCCTGATCCATATAACTAAAAAGATCAGTTACAGACTATGTACTCAGGTAGGGTGTGCAATGAATATGTTCTCAAAGAAATTTGAAATTGTTGAGTATATTTTTAATGTCTTCACATGCAATTGAAATCCACTGGACTATAAAATTAATTTTACTAAAAGCATTGCAGTAAGTACCTTCACTTCCCTAGTTTCCCCGAGTTCTTCTCATTTTTAATTACCTAAGATGCATGCACACCCGGGGCAAGCAGCACTCACTCATGTACCTATTCATTTCCTTCATGTGTAATTACAACATGTTTCCTACATCTAATCAAATTTTACCAATTGTTCTTCAAGTAAAGATTATTTTAAAAGAACAAAATAAGAATGAATCATTATATAACAAGCCATCTTATCTTTAGGCAAAGTATTTAAAACTTGAAACATCCTGATTAGTAATGCCTCCATTTCCCTGTATTTGGAGAACTATTAAGACTTTGAATCACACCAGAGGCATTGCTAGAGTTATTAACATAACAAAACTTAAGAACTGAAATTCACTCTTACTGTAATTGCAAACACATCATTGTCTGCCTTGGTCAGGAGTACCAGAGGTACAAACTGCATAAATTATTTCACAGAAATTTTGGATAAAGACTGACTAATTATGCCCTGGTGAAGGGAAAGAGGAAGAGAGAACATAGAAGTGATAGCTCCAGAAAGCCACTAACACACAATAGACAAGAACAGGTGAAGAATCATGAGATCCTGAGGTTGGTGGTGTTGAAAGGAATGCCTACCTACTGGTGCTATGACTTTGGGGGGGGGGGTGTTTGAGTTTTGTAGCTGTGCGAAGAAAACCACAAATGGAAATAAATGGTCTTACAGTGTTTAGTGTCAACAGCCTGAAAAAATATTGCTGGTGAAACAATGAGAAGAAAGTTGAAAAATTCCATATTTGTCCAGCGCCTTATTCTCTCCTAGATGCCTTTTTTATGTAGAGCTCATCATAGATCCTCCTGTCAAAAAAAAAAGAAAGGAAGGAAGGAAGGGAGGGAGAGAGGGAGGAAGGGAGGAAGGAAGGAAGGAAGGAAGGAAGGAAGGAAGGAAGGAAGGAAGGAAGGAAGGAAGGAAGGAAGAGTAAACTTCAGATTTCTGAAGTAGACTATAAAAGAGTAAGCTCCCATTGGAAAGCCAATAGCCTAATAAGTGGCAGTTTAATTCTGTGCTGAGTACAATATACAATAGAAATCCTTTCTGACTAGATTTTGGCATCATTTTCTCCTGAAAGTTCTCCCTGGCCTAGCCAAATACCCAGCATCCACCTGGCACTTGGAATAAATAATTTGGTTTTTAAAAGCAAATAGTTCAGTTAGTTTTAATCATCAGAATTATGCCTATCCACACAGGAAATGTTTAATTCAAGCTAAACAGTAATGGAGATGGGAGAAACATTTCCACTTATCTGAAAAAGCAATCATTTTATTATAAACTGTCTTTTGAGGAGTTAGTCTCCAGGAGCAATCTTAGACGTTTTCCAAACGTCTTGTGTAGGAAGCCTTATAACTCAAAATTGTGACCATTCCTACTGTGCTGGCTAGTTCTGTGTCAACCTGACATAAGATAGAGTCCTTTTGGAAGAGGAAGTCCCAATTAAGAAACTCCCATTGTGGTGGCAGATGAACACTGGCCTGAAAAAGCTCAGAGCTCAGCTGGCTTTTCTGAGGCGACCTTGGACAATAAAATTGATGAGAGGAAAGCAGACAATGGAGGACTGGCTTGTGATGTTTCTAGGGAAGTAAAGCCTCTATTGTGGCCATACATGGGTTTTTTTTTTTAATTAAGACTCTGTGATTCTAGACAGAATCAGCCATGATTAACAAGAGACCAACATTACTAACATGAAATGGCCTTACTGAGACAATTGGTGCTGAATTTTAGCTGAAACTAAGAAGTTAGCAGTGGTTAAGAAGATACCAGCAACATTAAGGATTATGAATCTGGGAGTATTTATTTCATCAAGCTCAACAAATAGAAACTGTGGTACAGAGAGAGCTGAAGCTGCATCTCATGCTGGCAGCTAAACTTGGCAGTGTAAGAACTACCCTGGTTTTGTAGGCATGAAGGGGTCCTGGAAAGCAATTGATGCTTGATGCTGGAGTTCTTGAAGAAAACCTGGAAGAGCTCATAGGTGAAGAGTGTAGCCTCAGTTACTGTAGAAGGGTTAGGATCGAAAGGGTCATGGGAAGAAGTTGAGGTTTGATGCCATGTAGCAGGGTCAGAGTCACTGAAGAGATCCCAAGAAGTGGCTCTTGGTGAAAATGCAGCAGGAGACCCCATCATTTTGACAGTCAGGCCTACCACCAATAACAGCAGCAGGTGTTGGGTGGAGCTGACCTGAGTCTACAAGATGTAATATGTGTGCTGTGGCAAACCCTTTGGAGCACAGAAGCCTAACGTTGGGCTTTATACAGCCAGACTTCAGTTTTACTCTAATCTGATTGTGACCATGTTCTGGTTCTTCTTGCAGTGAGAAAGTATTTAATATACTTTTTATTTTACTGGAGCCCACAGTTGCATGAAATTTTAAAATGTTAGAGAAATATTTGGAACTTTAGAAAGGTAGGTATTTTAAAGGGTTGAACTTTTAAAGTGTTTGAATTTTTTATTCATTTATTCACTTTACATCCCAATCACAGCCCCTCCCCTCCCTGTCCCACCCACATTTTTAAAAGACTTAGAACTTTAAAACTTGTAACGTTTTATACTGTTTTAATATTAACATACTCTCCTGAGGATAAATGAAGACAGAAAGGCTCTAGCTGAACAGTGGTTTATTTGTGTGTCTCATTGACGAAAGGAGAATTGTGATGGCTAGTTTTATGCCAACAAGATAGACCTGTTTTGGGAGTGGAAAACTCAATTGAGGAATTTGAGATTTGCCTGTGGTCAAGACTTTGGTGCATTTTCTTTGTTGACTATTAATGTGAGAGGGTCAAGCTCATGTGGTATCAACCCTGGACTTGTCATGGGTGCTATAAGAAAATCAGTAATAAATCAGTAAACGACATTCCTTCATTTCCTATCCATCAGCTTCTGCCTCCAGGTTCCTGCCTGAGTTTGTGCCTTGCTTCAGTGATGCACTATGAAAACAAACCATTTCCTCCACAAGTTGCATATGCTCATGGTATTCTCTCACAACAATAGAAATGTTAAGACACCAACTAATTCTGAAATTTGAAAGAAACCCTTGATGAATGATTCAGTTAAAACAATTTTCCACTAAAAATAGTTGCAGACATTTCTTTCATAAGAGAATCTAAGGGGATCATCATTGTCTATCAATGCAACATCTGTTGACACAGGTTCACAATTCATGGTTTCCAGTGTTAAGCATGCAAATGAAAACTTGTTTTGTGGTTTCAAACAGCAATAAAATAAATCACCTTATCCAGGCTTGAAAAATAAATAAATAAATAAAGGAGCTTTCTCCTGTTGGCAGTTCTCATTACTACAGTACCGTAATGGCCTTCATGAACGGAATCAACCTACCTCTATAATGAGAGGGCATGTTCTTTCAATTTAGCAAAGTGCAAGTGATTCTGACAACATTTTCAATCATAAAAATTAAAGAAATGAAAAAGTCTTGAAGAAACCAGAGTAAAGTATGTTAAATATGTGTTCAAGTTCACAATTAAGACTTTTCAAATGAAATAGATGTATTTCACTTCCAATATGGCAGTAAAGCTGAAGGTTGCAAGAGCAAAAGGACACAGTAGAATGGCAAGAGGAGATGGCAATGAACCAGTAGTGGGCAAGGGAGAACTCCTGGGCCTTTGGGAAACTGAGTCAGTAAAGCCCACGTTAAGCCTTTTACCTTTTGTCATGTGGATTGACTTATGTTGTACAGCGTTACTGATTTCCTTTAGTACTATGTTAACCATGAACAGAAAGTTTTAAAGTGAAGTTGTCAAAGTGGAGTCAGGAAGCTATTAATATTACTGCCATAATCTAGGCAAGAACAAAAATGTCTGGGAGATCAGAGCAATAGATAAGAGAAGGAGTCAATTTCTTGAGTCAGTTGTGAAAGTATTGCCAGGCAATCAGTTTGAACTCTAAATAGTTCCCACAAAGCATCTGCAGAAATTGTTGAAGAACATGCAAAGATAGTCCATCAAATCTTTGTCAAAGGCATCCTCATTTGACTGCTTTTCAACCAGCTCCCCAGCATGCCTGTGGGTACCCCCTTCCACATCATGAGAGAAATTGATGGAACTTAAAATATCTCACTTTCGTTCACCATGCTAGGCCTAACTGAACTGGACAGGTAGAAAGGCATGTGCTTTGAGTGTTAGTAGATACTAGAGCATTTTCCTCTCAACAGACGTAGCAATCCTCACTGACTTTTGGAGCTTATTAGGGGCACCAAAGAAATCACAGTGTTCAGTGATTTCCCAGAAAGAGTCCTTTTGTTTTTTTATTAAGTCACAAGTAGATGATACTGAAGTTTTTAGGATACTCAAATTTACTTTATTGCAGCTACAGCTTCTCTTCTAAGTTCCTAACTTCTCGCTTGTCTTCCCAGCTTACAAACAGCAGCATCTTCCCCCTCATTCTTTCAGTTTAATTTTGGTTGTGTCCTATTGGTGGTATTTGAGGAGCAAGAGAAGACAAATCCCTCTGGTCCCTTGAGTAAGCTTGCTGTTTATCCATGCAGCATGCATTTGCCCTATGTTTGTTTATGCAGTTGTTCTGTAAGAACTGAGGGCCAAAGATTAATTAAACACAAGTTTGGCGTTTTAGAAATCCAAGCTTAATAAGAATGCAAATCAGTGTGGCAGCTCACAGAAAGCTACTCAGACAAATAAGATAGGAAAGCTGAAAGCTGGCTTTTGATTGGAAAAGGCATGGAAGTTCAAAAAAAAGGAGTGCCTTAAAAGCTCTGGGAAAGCAGAGCCCTGAGACACATGAAGCAGCTGGGAAGACTGGGTGATGGTGGGGCCAGATAGTGATCCTTTCATATAATAAAAAAAGAGAATGGTTGAGAAAGAACTGCAGTCAGGGCAGCAGAGTCTTTAATGCCATGAAAGAACCCAACATTCAACCCTGGGTGGCAGCCTATCTTAAAGGTCAAGACCTTGTACTCTGATATGAAAGATGTCTTACCAATAACTGTTCATTACTTACTCACTATATGTGTCTCACGTTGTGATCAGCACTATTGTATCAATAGAAACAGGCAAAAAAAAAAAATCTGTGAAAATCATAGTGGCTTTGGAAACACTAGAGTACCTGAACCAAAGTGAAAATGGAGTAAATGAAGGGAAAGAGGGTGGATTTCAGAACATGAGGAGGTAGAGAAATCTAGAGTGTGGCTTTGGCCGTAGTCTGGGTGAAAGGCAAGAGAAACACAGCTGGAGAGGAAAGCAAACTGAAGATAAGACAGTTCTGTCAGCGTGGAGTTGGAATACCTTTGAAACATATGGGAAACATATCAGAGATATATAGATGCAGGATACAGAAAAGGTTCCTGGCTGTGCATAACATCTATGGCTCACTAGCAGAGTTGGCCTATGTATATGATTAAAGACACAGAAATTATGCAAAACTAATAGAAAAATGTGTAAAATAACAAAAACACAAAATCACAACTTCCTAAATTATGCAATGCAACTGATACCTATGATCCATGATTCAACAAAACTTTGAAATCTAAGTTCTGTGGTGTCAGGAAGCCCTTCCTTATTCAATACTGTGTTGCACATCAGACTCTGCCAATTACAGGAAGGTTCCAGGAAATAGATCCCCTTCTCTAGTGTATTTGCTGCACAACTGGGATACCGAAGCAAAGTGGGGATTGTGACTTTCCCTGGACTCTCTTCAGTAGCCACACAGTTGACTTGGTCCCTCAGCTCTTTAACTCTGAAGACAGTATTTCATCTGCTAGCATAGCTGAGATAGCCATTAGCTTTGTGGATAGCAACTGTTCTTCCCCATCCTAGTGAACATTTTTATATAATGTTGGTAAAACAGAAACACAATTAAGGGAAATATTTACAGCCAACAAAACATAAGCATGCACTTATCATAAGGTTGCCCTAGGTTAGAACTTTATCACACCCTGGGTTAGAACTCTCTATTCGCTCTCAGTCATATCCAATATCTCGGCATAAAAATATCTGATTGTCAACAGTGACAAGCAATAGTCTTCTTGTCTGCCTAGCTGATGTCGTTAGCACACAGGAAACCCAGCTGGCACATTGCCCTATTGTTTGCTGTTGAGCTGATTTTTATGAATGAAAATAATCTCTATTAATCAGTCAACAGGTTTTTTTTTTTCAATCCTGCCATGAACCAGACACTGTCTCCATCCTGAAGGGCGTATGAAGTAAACTTGCCTTTAGGTAGAGGTTATTTCCTGGACACACAGGCTACTGTAAGCATCTTAGGAAAAGGACATATGACTACCACCTAATTGTTTCACTTCCCCTGGGTATATAGACTGAACACTGACCACAGTGGATGCTGAGATACTTAGAATTGGTGTGTTCACGGGGTGAATTATGAGTAAAGCATTCAAGGTAGAGTCTTCAAGGAACAAAATTTTTGTGGGCCTTGAAAAAATTAGTTATATTTAATATGTATGGAGAATAAAGGACATGTTGATCATGAGATTGGCAGAAACAAAGGGAAGGGATTAACTAACACATATGGAAGGTCGACAATGAGTTTAACAAGAGCCAGCAGAGGAGTAACACAAGGTGCCTTCCCACAGCATAAGCTCTAATTTCATTTTCATGTAATAAAAGAAAAATTGAGTGCTTTGGTGTGATTGATCACCAACAAGGGAGCCATAGAGCTGACTTGGCATTTATCCACCACCTTGGCAAAAGCAGAAATGCAAGATTGATACAGAAGTAACCTGCCCAAGTGTCTGTTCACAATTCCATATAAAAGGGGAAAATAGAACAAAGCATCAAAGCATATGCTATAAGAAAAAAAAATATGGGCAACATTTTTTATATGATAGCCATAAGAATTTGCATCTTTAGTAAACTTTTACTAGCTTTCTCACGCTAAATAAAACAACAGTAAAACAAAGCTTAGAAAAAATTATAGCATACTGCTCACAGACGTAGGAAAAATCTAGCTTGTTATGAGTGGAGTAATAAAACACACACACACACACACACACACACACACACACACACATATATATATGCATATACACATTCATTTGTTACTAGGCAGCCCATACATCAATGATTACCTCACCTTTGTACTCAGAAATCTGTAGGTTCTTATTAGCAACTGACTGACTACTTGTATAGTTCTGTGTACAACATGATGAAGCAAAGCTCAAGTTAGCACTTGTTCTTACATGACGTCAAAGGTCAGGTTTCATTAAGTGTTCTTCCACTCATTCATTCATTTAGCAGTTGTTAGATGAATGGATAAAGTTGCCTGTTCCTGTTCTGTTTTCTATTGTATTGTCCACTCGGCAGAGCACATGTTCAGTAAATACTTATATCTGGTGTAGTTCACATGACCACACTAATTCCTCTCTCAAGCTCTAACAATACAAGGTAATATGGAAAGAGAACTGGTGTAGTCCCACTCGTGTATAATCTAGAAAGGATGTCACACTTTAACAAGTAGGATCAGACTTGTAGGACTCTAACTCTAATGTGTCCTGAAGTTTCTAGTAAAGTTTGCTGTAGCAAACAAAGGTTACTCTGCAGAAGTGACCTTGAACTGAAATCTGAAAGATGAATGGAACTTAGTTCAACAAAAAAGTAGTGGCGTTGTATACAGAGATCTTGGCAGGGCACAAGGACTTCCTGCTGCATATAAGTTGGAGCATAAAGCTGGGTAAGGTGAAAATATGTGAGGGTAGCTTTTCCAGAGTTCCAGAATTATAAATATTAGAAAAATTATGTGGTCAAGAACATGTATCATTTGAAACTGATGAAATATAAATTGAACTAACAAAACTGATGTGTTTGTAATTGGCATAGATTGAAGTTAAAACCTGAAATCTCTTTGCTCATTTGTGATATAAAAGTTTGACTAAACAAAGAAAAATTATTATAATCAAAAGAACTGAGCATGTAATTTTGAATTTGAATTATATAACCTTGATCCTTGTAGATTATACCAATAAAATTATAATGTTACTAAATCACACAGCACTAATTAGCCCTCAAACAGGGATTAGTAGACATGTCAATGTAGCACCATGAGGATAGTTTAGGTGCACTAATATAGAACTATAGTGACCTTAATGCACCTGTCAAACATTTCATTCATTTGTTTTTTAAAACCAAGTTTTAAAATAAATTCTCTCTCTCTCTCTCTCTCTCTCTCTCTCTCTCTCTCTCTCTCTCTCTCTCTCTCTCTCTCTCTGTGTGTGTGTGTGTGTGTGTGTGTGTGTGTGTGTGTGAATTCAGAGTATTTCTTTTTTTTAATTAGATATTTTCTTCATTTACACTTCAAATGCTATCCCCTTTCCAAGTTTCCTCTCTGAAAATACCCTATACCCTCCCCCTCCCCCTTCTCCCCAACCCACCCACTCCTGCTTCTTGGCCCTGGCATTCCCCTATACTGAGGTATAGAATCTTTGCAAGTTGAAGGGCCTCTCCTCCCATCGATGGCCAACTAGGCCATCCTTTGCTACATGTACAGCTAGAGACACGAGCTCTTGGGGTACCGATTAGTTTATATTGTTCCTCCTACAGGGCTGCAGGTCCCTTCAGCTCCTTGGGTACTTTCTCTAGCTCCTTCATTGGGGACCCTGTGTTCCACACAATAGATGGCTGTGAGCATCCACTTCTGTATTTGCCAGGCGTTGTCATAACCTCACAGGAGACAGCTATATCAGGCTCCTGTCAGCAAAATCTTGCTGGCATATGCAATAGTGTCTGGGATGGTGGTGTATGGGATGGGTCCCTGGGTGGGGCAGTCTCTGGATGATTCTTCCTTCAGTCTCAGCTCTGAACTTTGTCTCTGTAACTCCTTCTATGGGTATTTTGTTCCCCATTCTAAGAAGGAACGAAGTGTCCACACTTTAGTCTTCCTTCTTCTTGAGTTTCATGGGGTTTGTGAATTGTATCTTGGGTATTCTAAGTTTCTAGACTAATACTCACTTATCAGACCCAATCACAAAAGTGTGTGTTCTTTTGTGATTGGGTCACCTCTCTCAGGATGATATCCTCCAGATTCATCCATTTATCTAAGAATTTCATAAATTCATTGTTTTTAATCGCTGTATAGTACTCCATTGTTTAAATGTACCACATTTTCTGTATTCATTCCTCTGTTGAGGGACATCTGGGTTCTTTACAGCTTCTNGNTATTATAAATAAGGCTTCTATGAACAAAGTGGAGCATGTGTCCTTATTACAAGTTGGAACATCTTCTGGGTATATGCCCAGGAATGGTATTGCTGGATCCTCCGGTAGTACTATGTCCAGTTTTCTGAGGAACTACCAAACTGGTTTCCAGAATGGTTGTCCCAGCTTTCAATCCCACCAGCAATGGAGGAGTGTTCCTCTTCCCCCACATCTTCACCAGCATCTGCTGTCACCTGAATTTTTTATCTTAGCCATTCTGACTGGTATGAGGTAGAATCGCAGGGTTGTTTTGATTTGCATTTCCTTGATGATTAAGGATGTTCAACATTTTTTCAGGTGCTTTTCAGCCATTCAGAATTCCTCAGTTGTGAATTCTTCGTTTAACTCTATACCTCATTTTTAGTAGGTTATTTGGTTTTCTGGAGTCCAACTTCTTGAGTTCTTTATATATATTCGATATTAACCCCCTATCAGATTTAGGACTGATAAAGATCTTTTCCCAATCTGTTAGTGGCCTTTTGTCTTAATTGCTTTGTTCACATAAGAGAATTCATGCAGAGTAAAGTAAGGCTAATACTATGAAAAGAGTAACTATACATGTTCTATATGTTTAGAACATGCAGAGAAACACATGCTTCTCTTTCCATAGCTATGTTGGAGTGTATGGCCAGAGAGACTGAGAGTGTTCAGTCAACTCATTTAGAATGCTAAAGTCCTTTGGCACTTATTATTATAACATTTGCTACCATCTCTGAGTCCAGATACATCTATCTTCATTAATCTGTCCTACCTATGTATCCAGAGGCAGAAAATATAATGCAGGCACATGTGTTGTTTCCTGCTTTCATTCAGTGAGATGCTCACCAAAAAGCAGATTGGTGGCAAAATTCCACTGAGGTTTTCTGTCCCAGTAATTGGGCAAGATTCATAAAGATTAATAGACCAAAAATCCTTATGTGTCTGCTACTGATTGCTGATTTGAGAAGAATTCCAGTTCTGAGCTAATCAGTGCTCAATGAGCAGGATTGTCTCACAGTCCATAGGTATCTTGTTTCTCAGTTCATCTTCATGACCTTCAGAGGTCAATGCCAGTATTTTTGTAACAGGTATGTAATTAATTGCAGGGATTCAGAGACGTATGCCTTGTTCCGGAGCTTATAACTGCCAGTGTATACCTCACAGCTAAAAATAGGGTGAAGACTATTTATGGGTTTGCCAATAAGAAAATAATTTATTCATTTTTCATTTATTGGGAAAAAAGTATTTCTCTAGTAGAGAAGAAATAAAAGTTTCTATATTTTTGGAGTTTAGCTCTTAGGGATGTGTGATGATGGAATTGCAAATAAAGTATATCTAAATGTTTTCAACATTTCAAATGTTGATATGGAGAAAACTAATCTATTACAAAAAGCCATATAGCTTGATCCAAATATAATTTCCATTAATGAGCATCCACATCACCTCAAGATTCTAGAACAATTCATTGCCCAGACTATTACAAATTTTCTATCTTGAAAATACCACCATGAAGCTTTCTTTAATCAATTACTCATAAATGTCTTGAGTGTAACTTTTGTTACATTGATTTTTTTTCTTTCTTTAGGCTCTTTTTGTCTATTGCAGGTAGGTGCCAAATCTGACATATGCAGATATTTTCTAGGGTCCAGCTTCAGTATGGAGGGCATAGAGACTCCATAAGTCCATTTCCATGCTACATCAGAGCAGGTTTAAGAGTGATGGGAGGCTCAGGCTGAGCAGGCAAGATACTTCTGCCATGTTCTTGTGAAGAAAGCAGGTGGGAGAGCATAAATAGAATGGGCAGTAGAGACAGTGATGAATAAAACTAGAACGTGGCTACTTCTATAAGGAACCTAGGGGGAGGCATGCTGAGACTGTCCACAGATAGGAGATAAAGAGACGTGGAGGGGTAGGTAGGCTGAAACTGTGCATGCATAGGAGACTGGAGTCTGTTCAGATTAGAAGAGATCAAAAGCCCAAAACAGGTAAGAAAGTCATACAAATTTAGGAGAGCCAGATGTAGTGAATGAGAATCAGAAAACTTTCTGAAAATGCATAAATGTGGGGCACTAAATTTAAACTAAATGTGAGCCCAACTCAACTTCAATTAGGCCCTAAGTGAACCACTGTATGGCAAAGGAATGTGATTGGGAGGAGGGGGAGAGACAATATCTGGGGGTTTGTTATTGCTGAGTTTGGTAGGCAGAGAATAAATGGTTTGTTGTTTCTTGTTTTGGTTTTGCCTTATTTTTAGTCAAGTTCACACTCTGTACTCTTAGCCAGGTAGAGAAATAAAATAAAGAAGAAATCTGTGCAACAAGAGAATTGTCTTGGCTAACTGTCTTTAAAACATTATCTAATGTTTGTAACTATGCACATAGGAGCCTACGGTTCAAGTTTCAAATAGCTAAGTCAGTCTACTTGGACAGTCACTACTTCAGGGAGGAGTAGTGAAGGTGGAGAGAAAATAAAAAGAAGATACTTTGGACATGGGTGAAAAAAATCATCTCAGCCAGGCAGTGGTGGCACATGCCTTTAATCCCAGCACTTGGGAGGCAGAGGCAGGCGGATTTCTGAGTTTATGGCCAGCCTGGTCTACAGAGTGAGTTCCAGGGCAACCAGGGCTACA
>NC_034593.1:145106595-145110132 GCF_900095145.1 Mus pahari | reverse complement strand
AAAAGAAAAGAAAGAAAAAAATCATCTCTAGAGTGCAAAGCAATTTCCTGGAGGACAGACACTGAATAGCAAGCATCTAACCCCCACTTAAGGCATTTGTCAGGAATATAAAGGGAGGTCAAAGCCAAATTGTAGCTTTCTCCAAAAAATCTTGGTACAGTTGCAGAAAAGGCATTAAGTCCTGTTGAACCCATGCTAAGCTCAAGACTATGCCAAGAGTTTGCTAAATGGTATCCTGAGAAACTATTAATAATACATTTATACTTGGGAAGGAAGGAGAGGGGCCAATAGAAAATAAAGGCAGTCAGTGAAAAGCCACACTGGTAATTGCTGTATGGGGTCTTCTAGGATGCTGGGCTAAGTGAAACAAACATACAAGGAGGGGTGGTCAACAGACAGTGTCAAGACTGCACACAGTTCAGACTGCAGGAGTGATCATTGAGATCACAGTCTGGGTGTTATCTTAAGAGAGTTACTGACAAGGATTTGAGAAGACTATCAATTATGGGCATGGGTTGCTCTTTTGTTCAACTCAGATGGGCCTTCAAGGGGCATTCCCATGAAACAGTTGCTTTGGGAGGAGCAGAAAACAAAAGGGACAAGGGAGTTCAGATCAGGGCTTCCATCATCTCAGTATTCCAAGCTCAGTGCTGTCATTCAAATACCAACAGCAGCAGGAAGAAGTCTGTGCCATCCAGAGATCAGCGAACAGCCTTAGGATGACCAGATGTCAGAAGTAAGCATGAAAAATGCAGAAAGTGGGGCTCCTCATACCTACAGGCTACAGGGAGAGGACACACAGTAAACACAGGGAAATGTAACATATTCTATATAATCTGAGACTTGTAGCCTCCTAAACTTAGTCACCATAGTTCGCATAGCTTTAAGATCAGGCTAGCCTTCCTTATGGGGTACATGCATCTGCTTCTTTTGGCATGGGACTCTGTGAAATGAAGATTAAAGCTAACTCACCAAATACAGAACACTAAGTGTTTTGAACATGTATAAACCATTTTCCACAAATGTTCATTTTTCAGGAGCTTAGTCTAGGTATGACAGTGCCAAGAGATGACTGAACCTTTAAGAGATAGAGCCTGACTGGAGATAATTAAGACATTGAAGGTCTTGACCTTAACAGAAATTAATGTAGTCCTTACATGGGGAGTAGCTAGTCCCAGGAGAACAAGCTGCTGTAGAGAGACCTAGCTTGTATTTCCCCTTTCTTCATGCTACAGTTAGTTCTTTTGCTGTCCTCGGCTATGTTGTAATACAGCCACAGAGATGTTGATGAAATAGAGGCCATAGCCAACCAAATTGGGGACTTAATAAATCTCTTTACTTAATAAAATACCAGCCCCTGGGTATTTTGCTGTAACAATAGAACTGGACTTAAGCAAAAATTCTCAGAATTCTCCCCATGTGGGTGGTGCACTTGTCATCACCTAAAACTGAGGAAGAACCTGAGCCAAGAGAGGGATGGTTTGCATCTGCCTGTCCCCAAACCCAGCTCTTCAATGTTACTGCTACTGCCTATCCATGATGACACCTTTCTCAATGATGGATTAAAATGTGCTAGAGAAAATAATCTGTGGAAAAACACCTTGATGGGGCTTGGGCTGTGTTGTTAGAGTTCTCCCAACAATCACAAAACCTTGGCTGGGTCCCCAGCATCATATAAATTAAGTATGGTGTCACATGCCCAGAGTGTCAGAAATTCAAAATCATCCTTGGCTCCCCAGTGAGTTTGATGCCAGCCTGGCCTTGGTGAAGCTCACCTAAAAAAAAAAAAAAAAGAAAGAAAGAAAGAAAGAAAGAAAGAAAGAAAGAAAGAAAGAAAGAAAGAACTTTCAAAATATCTTACTTTTTCAAAGTGTTAGCTTTTGTTATTAATTATCATTTATGCCTTCCTAGGTGGTTAAATGTTTATCTGATAGAAGAGCCACTGAAAGAGGATTAGATTTTTGCCTTTGGAAACATGTAACCAGAAATATTACCTGCCCACTGGTGTAGACTTTTGGTCTGTCTCTGTGACTCTAATAATTATTTCTAGTCCAAATGTGGAATCAGATTAAAACATTCCTGCTTCCTTATAACAACTCTACTATGTTTAAAGATGAATAACTGTGGCAGCCATTCTTCCCCACTCTGGACCATGTAGGTCACCTTATCCTTTTCTGTTCTAGAACTACCCCCAGAAGGACTGCACACATTCATCTTGTTGAGGACATCTTAGCACTTGGGCATTATAGGAAGCAAAATTTTGTCATTCATGCATGACATGCTGGCATCTATAGAAAAGAGCATTCGAAGAATCAGACGCAGGGCAACCCCACCACTATCTGACTGTGTTCTTTGGTGCTATCGCATCCTCTTATGTAGAAGAGATATCCCTTGAGTGAATAGAGTCACAGTGAATACCAAGCTCATTCTTGACTTAAATTCCCAGGTTTATTCACTGCTTCCTTCTGGGCACATAAGACTCTAAGTGAGATTCTTCTAACTGCCACTTTTTGAGAACTGGCCAGATTTCCAGAATCTTTAGATCCCTTGCTATGCTGACTTTACCATTTCACATACTTGCTTTCCTTCCCTGCTTCATGTCGTCTTTTCCCCTATTCCATCAATATACTCATCTGATTATTTAAATGGATTTATTAAACTCAAAGATATTAAAATATTCATAAGAGCTTATGGATTAAAGTATTTTAATTAATTATGAATCAATTACATTTTCTCAGCAATGCTTTTCTTGATTGCCACTAGAATACCTATTTGTTCACTCAACAATTACTGAAATATAACATCATTTTTTCCTATATATTACTGAGAGTTGATGAATTAAAACAAAGCATTAAATTTTTATGAGCATGTTAGTGGCATTGATTCTGAAATAAAACAGAAAAGAATAATATTAATGTAACCTTGAAACAGGCACAGACCCTATGGAGGTGACCTTTCTGTCTCCAAAGAAATTACCAGGAGAGGTTAGACAATCTCAAGTCATGTCTTACATCACAACTGAGAGAATCATAAGTGGGCTTTTCATCAAGTGCTGAACAATTTCAGCCATCCAATTTTGTGTATCAGGGTTTCAAATGTGGACTATGAAATTCATGAATAAAACATTTGCCTCTTGTGAGAGCCAAAGGGCTTGTAATAAAGCAAGTCTGTTGTTAAATAAAAGGTTTAAGTAAAAGTGGAAGAAAGTTTCTTAAGCTGAAAGTAATCTTCCTTTGTGAAGTGCAGATTTTAGATGTTACCCAACAAAACTGAAAGGGTAAGAAGTGAAAAACAATCTAAGCACCAAGGATCAGGGCATTCAGAGGAAATGAAGTCATTTGTAGAAAGAAAGAAAGAAAGAAAGAAAGAAAGAAAGAAAGAAAGAAAGAAAGAAAGAAAGAAAGAAAGAAAGAAAGAAAGAAAAAGAAAAGAAAGAAAGCCCGTGGCACATATGTAGCAGAGGAGTGTCTTGTCTGGCCTCAGTTGGAGAGCCTAATCTTACAGAAAGTTGATGCCCCAGGGAAAGGATACCCGGGG
>NC_034593.1:145100803-145106425 GCF_900095145.1 Mus pahari | reverse complement strand
AATAAATAAATAAATAAATAAACAACAACAACTTTTACTAGCCCCTATGGGCTGTGTGTCAAGCAACATTCTTAGTACTACTATAAAATCAAAATATCAAACATTTCTGAAAATGTTGAAGACGCTCTACATTCTACAGTAATACATATCCAGAATTTAAATTATTTACGTAAAATAAGCATCTACAGGTTACCCATATGCACATTTACTCTTATTGGATCCTGAAATTATGTATGTACCAAGAAATGCTTTAAAATAAATTTTTGTGTGATCTTTGTCAGTAGAGGCCTAATTTGTACATCACTTCTCAGATCTATGCACCCACAGTCACCTAGATTTCTCTGCAGAAGGGTCTGGGAGGCAGAAAGTTCAAGCAGCCTGGCCTCAATGGAGAAGAAACTCCTCACAGGTCACTCTAAGGCTAGAGCGCACCTTACACAATGGCACCCTCTGTATCGTCATCAAGAACAACAGTTCTCTGGTGATGAAATGAAGAGATGGGAACTCAAAAGCTAGAACTATGACTATCGCACCACGGTTCTGCAATGTTCTATGCCCACGGGCATTTTGTATGTGGTGCTCAGACACACAGTAAGAACTTAGTGTGCAAGAAGAACCACAGTGAGGGTACATGCCTGTGTTTAAAACAGTAGTGCCTTGGCTTTCAAATGCTGATGCCACTTGGGCTGGCTCAGCACTTAAAGGTAATGACTGCTCTTCCAGAGGACCCAGGTTCAACTGGCATCATCCACATTGAGGCTCATTAACTCTCCTTAACGCAGGTTCCAGGGGATCTGATGCCCCCTTCTGGCCTCCATAGGCACTGCATATATGTGATGCACAGACATACATGCAAGTTGAACACCCATACACATAAATAATAAATAAAAGTTAAATATTTTTAAGAAGAAAAGCTTAAGTTATGTGAAAAATAAACTTACCAAGTAATTTAAAAAGAATTAATGATATGAAAGATAACTAAACTGTATTAAAGAAATAGATTAAGATGTCTGGATAGTAGGTCTTAAGTTTTATAATTGTTCTGATTGCTTCCAGATAATTCTAGGTCTGTGCTTTCCCTGTATACTGGGTTTTTTTTCTGAAGGTCTGTTAAACATGAAATTTCTTAGATTAAGAATAGAGTCCTAAATAAAAGCTAAAGATTCAAGAAATAACATCTAATATCTATGATCAGAGAAGACTGGCTTGGTTTGTCTTATCTCTCTTTCTCTCTGCCTCTCACACAGCCTGAAGTTCTGGATCAAATACAGAATTTGAGGGAGCTGTGGATGGATAACAATGCGTTGCAAGTGCTGCCTGGGGTACGTAAGCTTTGCCATGCATGTGTTCTGACTTGCTGAAGGTTGATTATGTTTTTAATCTTAATCCCACATCTGCGTTCCCAGTCCTTGGAATTAACACTTTTTAGGACCTCAAGCACTAAGTGCTTCTCACAGGTTTGTCTTTAATCATCTAAGTCTTTTGTGACTTGCAAAAAGAAAAAAGCTGAGATTTCTCTCGATATCCATTACCTACTCAGTGGATTTTAAAAGCTGATAAGTTCACAGTCGTATTCTTAATATGTGTTTTATTTCACAAAATCAGCCTTATTCTCACAGGTAACTGTACAGCTGTCCTTCCTCTTGCTGCTAGAATTCTACACAAATGAAATGGCTTTCTCTGTTTCTTATCCAGTAGAACCCACTTACAGCTTTGAAAATCACAAGGATCACACAGTATCCAATAAAAACTGCACCCGAGCCAGGTTTTCCTTCTGTGAGAGGATAGTTTCATTACACCTCCCTGGCCAGGTTCAATTGTTGGAGCTGAAGTTCCATCTAGTGAGAGAATGATTTCAGTAACAGCCTTGCTACATGCACTGGAAAGAGTGTGTGCTCACATATCCATCAGACCAAGCCCCTGCTTCCCGCCTTTTCTGGTCACCTCAACACACATGTCACTCAACTAAGGGTCCAGGCAAGTGGAGGAAATTATTTTTCAGCCAGGACTGAGGCTTCAATATTTCTGAAAAGCAAATTTTTCTCTTCTTTTGAATTTACTTTAAATTATTTCAGGTATAAGATGCTTAAGACATTTGTTCTCTCTAAATAAACATGAGGTCATAGAAAAGAAGATTTATCAGGTGAAATTAAAGATTTTTTTTTAATTTGGAAGGACTACATCTATAGCATTGCAGGCATAAACTGGGAAGTTTGTACATCTCATGCTTATTGATTTATACAAAACAGTTTATTAATATGATCAGAAACGATGTCAGTGTCAGAGCACAGAGGTCATATAGCCAACTCCCTCAATTGTATTTTTTGGGAGACTCACATAATAATAACTCCAGAAATGAAAATGTATGAGTTTAAATGGTTTGTTATTTTATTTGTTTGTTTGTTTGTTTGTTATTTTTGGATTTTCAAGACAAAGGTTTCTCTGTGTAGCCCTGTCTATTCGGGAACTAGTTCTGTAGACCAGGCTGGCTTTAAACTCAGAGACTCTCTGCTCCTACCTCTCAAGGGCCAGGATGGAAGGTGTGGACCACCACATCTGGCTTAAGCAGCTTTTTACTAGTCTCCTGCTCTGAGATTATATTGCAGTCTGTTGCTGCTTGCTTGATAACTTTTATCATAGGTAAATATATAGAGAAAGCCACAGTCTGTACAGGTCTGAGTCACAAGCAGTTTCAGACATCTATCGACTATCTTAGAACTTATCTCTCTGAATGAAGGGAGGCCAGTGTATATAGTCCTGGAAAATGAAGATAAAATGCCTCTTAATTCCTGAACAGAGTTGGGAAAGTCAGAATGTTACCTAGCTACAAGTGTGAATATATTCATTTACACAAAGCCACTTACTTTGCATTTACTGTTCCTGAGGCACTGCCTAACAGAGCTTATAAATATTCATTCTTTGGATCCTCAGAAAAACCCTATGAGTAGGTTCAGTCCAGCTCAGATCACAGAGCCAGTGAACCCTGGTCTATAATCAGAGCAGCTGCTTTTGTACAGAAGTGTTTGACCTAACTGTGTAACTGTGTGTGTGTGTGTGTGTGTGTGTGTGTGTGTGTGTGTGTGTGTGTGTGTTCTCTAGAGCCTGTTGAAGGTACAGGTGAGAATCAGGGTCACTGCACCTTCTGTAGTGGTGATATTTGCAGAATCCAAAGGTCTAAATAAGTAAAAGGTGAGATGGACAATCTGTCTAGCCTGTCTCTTTCAAAAATTTTGCATCTAATCCACTAGCTCAGCTGTAGTTCATGACTAATTTTACTTAGTATGCTTTAATTTAATTTAATTTTGCTATGCTCTGCATGTGAGTTCTCCATTCCTCCCAGCTTAATTGGCCCCAGATTTCTATCCAGTTCTACATGGCTTTGGCAGCCTGCTCATGTCCAGTCCAACCTGTCAATCAGTCCCAAAGATGAACAACCTTCATGTTTACTGTGAAGAGATGTGGAGGGACAGCAAATCCACTTTTTCCTTTGCTCATGCATCCTAACATATTAAGTTAATATGCTTTTAGAAGTCTAGACTAAGGGGCTGGAGAGATGGTTCAGTGGTTAAGAGCACTGGCTATTCTTCCAGAGATCCTGAGTTCAATTCCCAGCAATGACATGGTGGCTCACAACCATCTGTAAGGGGTTCTGATGCCTTCTTCTGTTGTGTCTGGAGACAGCTACAGTGTACTCACATAAATAGTCCAGACTCTTGCTTTCTACTCATTTTCCATAACTCAGAGAGGCAAATAGGACGATCGAGTATTTCCTCCTCTACAAAGCTCTCTCTTACAGCTATTGACCAAATGGTGCTTAAAATTATATTGTTTCTAAATAGTCTGGCATCTTTCTCATCTTGTGATTGCCACTCTTTCTTCTGTCATTCACTTGTGGACCCCTCTGCACCCAGAGTAGTGCTGAAGCAAGATAATTTTTCCCAAGGGTTGGAGACCTTTAGAAGGTATTTGAAAGACTCAAAAATAGACACCCAAGTGTTGTTTCCATTCCAGGAAATGTTTAGAAACTGCATAGCAAATGCTGGTCTGTGCTGGAAAGAGCAAGACAGCTTTGAGAGCAGCTTCAAAGATGGAAAAAACACCTCCCAATTAAAGGACAGTAGTATGACTACAATGCAAAAGTACAGAGGGCCCTTTTTCCCTGGCAAAGAGAGGGTTAACATGCTCTATCTCCTTGGGGTGGGGCATGATAATAAAGTGACAGCTTTAATCAAATGTCATTCTTCTGAGTGCGCAACATGCTACCTGCAACTGACATTGCCTCCATTCAGGAAGGCCAGCTCCTCAAATGTCTGCTTCCACCCAGTTCACAGTGACCCAAACAGGCAGGAGGAGGCCCTGAGTTAATAAAGGGGTATTGGAGACAGGATGACCTTTTGTCCAATCCAGATAAAGTTCCGTTTCAGCGCCAAACATCATTCTTGGGGCAACCTGAAAAGGTCACACAGAAAGTATGTGCTTGTGTGTGTTCTTCAAGAATGAAGAACTTTCTCTATTCTCCAGCTTCTAGAAACACTGCATGCAGTTTCCCTGGCCTCTTCAGATTCCCTTTTTTGATGAGAGCCTCCTCACTCAAGGTCAAAACCCCATTCTGGGCAACCTTCTGTTCCTCTAACAACCCACAAATGCAGGATCCAAAGGCCCTGTCCTCAGCACCGGTGGTTGTGGAGCCTGAACTGTTAGGAAGCTTTGCGAGGGGCTTTCTCACAACTCCCTCACAGGCCAACATGCCCAGGTCTGTTTCCTTCCTTCCCTGCCTTTCCTGTCCTCTATTGCTGACTCTCAGAGGACTCCATCCTGAATTTCAGTCATTGCCTTGGCTTCCTAGGAAACTTCATCCACAACCTTAAGCTCTAAGCATTAGTACCAATTAGAAGGCTGCTTTAGACAGTGACTCTAAGATGGGCTGGGGAATCTGTTTTCCTGCCAGGCCCAGGGAAAGGTGGGGATGGGAGTCACTGTAGCTAGTCTGATTGTAAATTGCATTTTATGAATATAGAATATTAAGTTTAAAAAATATATAAAACCCTTAACTCAGTACCAATAGAGTTGACAAATTTTTGCTATCTTATTTATACTCAAATAAGTACAGACAAATGGTAAGGTGCCCATAGGTGGATCAAATGACTGAACTACCAAGCAACCCAAATGCATGAGGCACTTATCTGCAAACATCCTGAAACAAAGGAAGATGGAAACTTTTACCCAGCTGTTTCCTGTTGTCCACCTACAAGTTGAGTGACCACAAGGTAGAAGCTGACCCTCCCACCCTATGCAGTCAGTCAGAAATCCTTGATTTGACTTCACATTTTCTTGAGCCCATCCTTCTTCCTCCTTATGTCCACTGCCTTATGTACCTAGCTATTACACATACAAAATACTCTGTCCAGTATTTTGGTGTCTAGGGGATTCTGTCCAGTAGTTCCTTGGTCTCTAGGGGATTCTTCCAAGATCCTGTATACCACAGACCAAAATCTACAAATGCCGAAGTTCCTTATAAGAAATGATGCAGCCAGGCGGTGGTGGCGCAAGCCTTTAGTCCCAGCACTTAGGAGGCAGAGGCAGGAGGATTTCTGAGTTCGAGGCCAGCCTGGTCTACAGAGT
>NC_034593.1:145049394-145100513 GCF_900095145.1 Mus pahari | reverse complement strand
AGAAGAGAAGAGAAAAGAAAAGAAAAGAAAAGAAAAGAAAAGAAAAGAAAAGAAAAGAAAAGAAAAGAAAAGAAAAGAAAAGAAAAAGAAAAATGGTGCAATGCTCGCATCTAACCATTTGGACCTTCCAAATGTATTAAATCCTCTCTAGGCTCTGGATAATAGCCACTGCAAATGCTAAACAATCATGCTATTTAGTAGCAAGTGGAAACTCTCAACTATTTCTTTTTATGTGATTTTTGTTTGTTTGTTTTGGTACAGTCTCCCCACATGTCTTGAGTTTGCCTAGAACTTTCTATTACTTTGTATATTTCTGATGTATGATTGATTGCAGATGACACAAGCCCACAGTACATCTAGTAAACTTTCTTGACTCTAATCATGAATTAGCCTTTTGGGGGGGGAAGGGGAATTTCAAGACAGGGTTTCTCTGTATAGCCCTGGAACTTTGTAGACCAGGCTGGCCTCAAACTCAGAAATCTGCCTGCCTCTGCCTTCCGAATGATGGGATTAAAGGCCTGTACCACCATGCCTGGTGAATCTGCCTTTTGAACATTCCCTGGAGTTTTGTTTGTTTTTTTTTTCAAGTACAGATCAATTCCTTCCCAGTCTTAAAAACCTTTTACTCTCTCTTCTTGCCTACAAGACAGAGTTTTCATGACCCTGTAACATGTGATGTCTTCCTACAGTAATCCTCTTCCTGAAAACCTGACCTTAGCACACATTTCAGTTTTTGAGTTATTCTCTCAACATGGCATACTTTTCCAAGCTTCTCTGTGAATGTGAAAGCTTTTCTCTCTTCCAGGTTCCCTCCTTTTCTTCCTTTGTGTGCTAGTGTGAGTGTGAGTGTGTGTGTGTGTGTGTGTGTGTGTGTGTGTGTGTGTGTACATCTGTGTGCACGCATGCAGAGTCCTAAGATATATGTTAGATGCCTTTCTCAATTAGTCTCTGTCTTATTTTTGAGACAGCATCTCTTGCTATACCTGGAGTTCACTGGCTCAGCCAGACCTGCTATCTGCATAGCAGATCTGTCTCTGCTCCCCTAGCACTAGGAGTGTGACCATTTGTCAGTATGCCTGGCTTCAGTATAAGTGCCAGGGATTGAACTGGGGTCTTCAGGCTTTTGCAGCAGGCCCTTTATTTACTGAACTATCTCAATACCTTTGACTTTCCTCTTTCTTGACAAATAACAACTGTTGGACAGTCTTGGGTTTTTTTCTCCTTCTTTTTGTGATATTTCCCATATGAATTTTCATGTACCTACCTATAAAGAGTATTTTTAATTGTTTCTTTGGATGTTGCCCTCACTAATGTAAAAACTTCCCTAGAGATAAAATCCTTGTTTTGACAATTATGGTGTTAAACAGTTATGATTACAGTCCTGGGAAGAAGGAAGCAGAAATGTTTTAAGTTGAAGACCAGCCTGTACTTCACAATGACAGTTCATTTCAAAATTTTAAAATGACTTTGTCTTTATCTATGTCTTCCCAGACATAGCTACCTGGCTCATGATGGTGTCTGCAATTCGTAACACAGATAGTAGCATATAAAAGAGAGTCTCAGAAATGGATAGTGAATGAGCAGAATGTTGAAACTCTAATACAGGGATCTCTGTGGCCACCATGGCCAGCAGAGTAATGATCTATGGGAAGCAAGAAAGCAGTTCAGTTCAGCATAAGTATATAAAGTTGATTCAAACTTTGGGAGTCTGACCCAGAGTAGTTTATTTTAGGTATATTTAAGCAACACATAATTTGGTGAAAACTTCCCAGGTGATAATTAACTCAGTCCCATGTGCACAATAAAGCAAACATAAATCTCTTTGAAGAACAAAGTAAATTAAATGAAGATCAGATATACTACATCAAAACTCTTTGTAAAGTTGACACCTTCCATACAGATGGGTTCTGTAGACTGATTGAGAAAATCAAACTTATGATAAAGGTCTGAGGGAGGGTCCAGTGAAATCTTACCCACAAAGATCTCACAAAGGTAAGCAGGCTATTAATATCTTCTCCCAGACTTCTGGGTGGATGACAGGCTATGTATTCCTTTCTTTGAAGGAACAATCCTGTGTATTTAACATTCCAGGTTCCCCTAGTCCTATGAGTACAAAGACCTCCTTGCCTACCATGCTCTAATTAGCAGAATAAAGTTCAGATTATAATTCTAAATATCTCTGAGGCATCTAAACCATAAGAATAATATGCAATGTTCAGTGCCCCACTGGCAACTTTGAGAACTGTTGTGCTCTGCGTTGACTCAGAATTTATCTATAACCACTGCAGTGAGATATAATTCATAGGCATTTACAACTTGGCAGATTTTTTAGCAGACTCACAATGTTCTATAAACATCATCATAACCTAACTTTAGAACATTCCCATCACCCTTAAAAGAAATCCTAAATCTTTGGCAATCTTCTCTACTTTCTGACTATAAATTTACCAGTTTTGGAGATTGCATATGAGTGTAATCTATGCTATGTGGGTTTTTTGTGACTTGCACCTTTCAAAGTTCATCTATTTTGAAGCACATTTCAACGCTTCACTCACTGTTACTGCCAAATAACATCCATTATGTGGGCAGGCCACTTTTGCCTTCCTATGCAGTCACTGAGGCAGGATTAGCTGCTGTGAATAATGTATCCATAACCATTTGGGTGCATGTGTGGTTTTATTCTGAAGAACAGGTCTAGCGGTATGTAGGTCATGTAAGGATTCTGTGTTTCCAAATGGATACACTTGTATCCATTTCCAACCAGTGTACATTTGACCAGTGCTTCCATCCACTCCCTATTGCTGTGGTGGTGTTAAAATTAATTTCACAACATTGTGGTTTTTACAGCTTCAAGAGCCTTATGAAAGTTCCCCCAACTAACCCTGAGTTTATGCACTGTCTTCAAGTCTATAGGGAAGTTAAAGATGTTGGTATACCTGGATATGTCAAAAAACAGGATAGAAACGGTTGACATGGATATTTCTGGATGTGAAGCTCTCGAGGACCTCTTACTATCATCCAATATGTTGCAACAGCTGCCTGACTCAATAGGTGAGGATGTAACTTTTTGTCATGAGTAATTATGTCAAGTGTACAGTTTTCTTTTTTGGCAGTATAACTTGTTTATGCATGTAGATAATATACTATTAGCCTGAAATTAATAAACTAGCAAATTTACCATGCAAGATCATAAAGCAATATATTATGAATACCTTAAAATGAACAGTTAACTTTAGCTACTATATCCAACTCTCTTCCTAGTAAATTAAATTAAATTAATTAAATTATCAAATATCCTGAATTGCACAGTGTTGTCTTGAAAAGTAAGAATTTAGATTTAGAGTTATTTGGTGATAGTGGGTATATTTTAACATTGGGATAACAGGAAAATAACACAAAAATGTGTGAATATAAATTAGATTCTTAATTCCATTATTTTTAAAAGATGTGTTGTCCTTAATATGTTGTAAGATGCTTGTCAGTAGGAATAATTGTAAGTATAGCTTGCACACTAGGGACTTTTATGAATTTATGAGTAAAGTTATAAAGGAATGAGTAATGAGTATTCTTTTATATTCTTCCTATTGTTTTTTAGATGTCTCAGGTAGGAGAATAAACATCAATTCTCATAACTTTGAAATGGGGATTTGAACCTATTTGCAGTAGATGTGCCATTGTATTTAGCAACTTGCTAACTTTTCTGGAAGTTAAAGGCTAAGTAGCCCAGTGGGAGGGAAACCTGATGACAGGGCAGTTTTCCTGTTCCCTTTTGCATTTTATCACCACTTTAACTGATCCTTCAGTCTGATGAAGAACACCAGCTTTAACAAAATCACACTAGTTTTTCTCATAAATTGGCTGGCTTTTTATTTACATAATCAACACATTTCCAAAAGTGTTTCTCCAACCATCAGATGTAACAGAAATCTTCATTAAACCTCTCATTTCCCAGCTGCGGCTCATGAGGTTCTGATGCAGTGAGGATATTGGACTCTGATCTGAATGTTAGTCACCTTAGATGAAACTTGTGAGCAGATGAGTACAGGAAGAGCTGGTGTGTGTGTTGCGATATTGTAGCTTGTCTGCTACAAAGAGCATTGTCTGATCACACAACAAGGTGGCAGTATTTGGCTACACCTTCAGCACCACTCCATGTAACTGAGGTATAATCATATAGGCAAATATATTGATTCAGAGTTTACCCATAGCTGCATACTCAGTGCTGAACCTGTGTATCTGGCCCCTAAGAAGAATCAATATTTATCTGATAATTTTTAAAAAATCCCACAAGTGTACAAGAAAAATGAAGTTAAATAAACATGTTAAAAATGAAAATGTGTCCACTTAAAAAGAGATAAAATTTATACCTTGTAAAGCACCAGAGGACAGGAAATTGAAAAAAATCCATACAGAAGACAAAATAAAAGAAGTTAAAGTAATCATAGAATAGAAAACAATGGGATCAAGTGTCATAAATCACTTATAAAATCGCATAGAAAAAGCAGCCCAGAAACATTAGCTACTCACTGAACTATCCTTTGTAACTCAGTAAAATTTCAGAGGAAATTGTATCTATGTATCTGCCCAGAACCTGACACAGACCAGCCTTCCTTGTTCCCCTATTGACCACCAGACATTAAAACTTTGTTCTATATCCCATTGTAGTTGACAAGCTACAATGTTGCAACACACACCACAGACACCAAGTGGATGAGAAATGGCACCTCTTCTTTTTTATTAGAACATGGATCATCTGTTGAGCCACCACAAAATTTAAAAATAATATATAATGATTTCCACAGAATTAATAAAATACAAATAAAACAAAATTTCCATTTCTGTCATGAGTCCTGCAGCTGAGAGTCAGTTGACAGAGGAGAGGCATACACAGTAAGCACTCTTACTTGTGCATGGTTCCTCCATGTGCTGCTTCCACAAAGAGTGAGATGTCCTCTATTCATTCCTCTTTCTAACTATTTTAATTTTTTTTAAAAAAGTTTTTAAATAGCAAGCGAAATTAGTAAAGGGGATACATAATCTTTAGCTTTTCAGACTATGATCACTTAGTAATTAGAGCACAGTTCTAACAGTCAAGATACCTGAATTCACGTTGCATGCCAGCTGTGTGACCTTCAAAAAGGCACATATCTCCATGCTCCATTTGCTCATCACTATATGGGAGTAGCACCACATGACCATTTTGAGGAGCTCACTAGTTAATACAATGTTATTAGAAAGGCTCTGACATACCAAATAGTCAATCAATGGCAGCTCCTGTAAGAACTTAGACTTGGGGAGTACATAGCCATTTACTTTCAAAGCACTATTACAATCTGTACAAATGCCAGATAAATGTCTATTTTAATAAAAAAAAAGCTATTTTAATGTTTGATACATTCATAATAATTATGTATCTATACAAGAATATCTACAATCACAAAAATAGTTCTCATCCTTCTTGCCAGTATCTCAAAGGAGCACATAAAAAAGATAGAGAACACAGGGAGAGCAAACACAGGGGAGGAAGAAAAGGACACAAACCTTGGTGAAGACGGCGGTCGGCCCACAATCAGAGTCTTACCAAGACTCTAAATCAGTCCAGATTAAACGCTTGGGTAGTGCAAGAGCATCAGAATGGCCCTGTGACCATAAATACACAAACTCCAGCAAAGCCAAAAGAACTGGATTTCCTCTCCTGTAAAGATCCATTTGAGAGCCATGTCTCCAATCTGTACAGAGAGCATTTGCCTGAATCCAAATCTGCCTCAAATTTCCCTCACAGTTGCTTCATACCAGAGGCCTCAGGTCTTCTGGAAAGGCATATGGTGATCTGGTTTCCTGGTTTCTGCTCAGCCTGCCATCCACCCTCAGCTTCTTGTGACCTAGCACAGAGGTAAAGATGCTCAACAACACTCCCATAGCTCCACTGATCAGCTGCATCACAGCAGTTTGATTAGGGCTGTGAGCTACAAAATATTATACTGTGATTCATGGCTCCACTCATAAACAATCTTGGGTGTCCTTTTACATCCCAGAGCTGATGTTTCAAAATATATGCTAGGGGAGCTAAAATGATTCAGGTACCTTTTAAACAGAGATGAATGGGCCAGTAGATGTTCAGACTGGTATGATAAATTTGCACAGTGTGAATGTCATGTTTCCCACATGCTATTGTTTCCAAACTGATGAATTAAGCTCCTATGTTGGGCTGGTATTTTGTTACAGGGACATGACAGTAAGTACAGTCCTTTTCACTTCTGAAGAAAATGTAACTGTACTGCAGTCTCAAGTCACCCACAGCTTTACTTCATACTTCATGTGACTTCCTCCAGCTTCAAAAAAAAAAAAATTATCAGAATACTAAAGGGGGTCACATGACACAACACTATGTCCACAAAGCATTAGTGTTAACACCAACATGCATGTGGGGACATAAACACAGAGAGAGTCATGCACAGAAACACACATACATACAAATGCATGTGTGTGCACACATGCACATGTGCATGCACAATTTCAAGATAGTTTCAGAGGATCACATCTTCATAGTGCTATATCAAAATATCCTAGAAAAACTTTGTTAGAGAAAATGGTTTAATTTTCTTAAAGTTGGCATTCCTCAAAAGATGTTTGACCATGAATTTAACATTTTTATGACAAACTTTCTGAAGAATACAGTAATCTACAGAATATATATGTAGTTCCCATATAAAGCAAAAGCTAGCCCAGTACTAATGTTCTGTTCTTTGGTTTGGCTATTTAAGCCACATTGATTTACAGGCTATATAATAGCTGGGTAAGAGGGGTGATTTTGCCAAAAGTGGTTGTTCTCCCATTACTTTGTGGTGATTGCACATTAAGGTGACAGGAGAGCACACCATAAAAAGTGTGAAGGGCACAGATTATACAGTAAGACATAAGGAGTTATGGAGCTAAGGCAATGGCTCAAGGTTAAAGTACTTGCCAGATGAGTGAGAGCTAGACTTTAGATCCCAAGCACCCAGATAAATGGTAGCCCACTTGTAATCTGAGCCTCAGAAGGTGGAGAAAGAGGATCCTAGAGCAAGCCTGCAAGCCAGATCAATAAAAATCAGCCAGGTCTGGGTAAGACAGAGATAATTGGTCTCAACAAAGAAAGAAGATATAAGAGCAATCCTAGAAGACTCCAGACACCAACCTTGGCCTCCACACACATGCACACATGCAAGCACACATACACAAAAGCATATATACTTCTCATACATACACATGAAAAAGATAGTGTTAACATTAATCCCTGGCCAGCTCTATGGAATGCATTTTAAAAAATCATACTGTTTTTGTCCCAACACAGACCATGACTCATGTGTGGTCATTTTCCAAGTCTGTAGCCATACAAAGTTCATTGCAGGACCTTCCTTACCTCTTGTTGGCTGTTACACTCTGTTTAAAACTATTTCCAGTCTGTAGCACAACAAGAAAATTAGCTATTGGTGCTTAAGAATTAATTCAATATTAAATCTTAGCTGACTCAAAATGTTTCTACTAGTCCATTTGCCGACAGGAAAAGGAGATGTGAGTGCATCTCTTGACAAGTATGTGAACTTTTCTTCTCTGATGTTATTTACTCCCATTGACATGTGAATTTTTACAAAACCCCAAAGCTAGTCTGTGTTCTATTTGTGTGTTGTAATATGCAGAACATGGCCAATCAGAACACCATGTATTCATGACTGATCCACTGATTTCCTTCTATGCCATTTCCTGCTCTGAGGTATTAATAAAATTTATTCTCTGTTTTAGGATTGCTGAAAAAGTTAACAACTCTAAAAGTAGATGACAATCAACTTACAATGCTACCCAACACAATTGGAAAGTAAGTACCCAAACCAGCCCATCAGCTTGGGTGTGACAAGAAATATCAGAACATAGCTGCAGATTCTTCATTTATATTGTATTTCATTTGGTTGATGTTTGTATACATCTTTATACATACTTTATATCTGACCACTGAATCAGCTACTACTATAAAACATAATGAAAAATAGCCAATCATGAACCTTTCTCAAGCAAGTGACTATCAGATCTGCAATTACACTGTTAATAGTATTTTCCAGAAAGTATCTGATTTTTTTATACTTAGTAGCAGATATAAATTCAATTAATAGTTCTTGTAAAAGGGAATCAAGTTTTTAAATCCTGGTAATGTGTATATATTGAAATTACACTCTAATGATTTGGTATATATAGAAGCTTGATATATTTTTCAATTTTGCTTATCCAACATTGAAAAAAATGAAAAACAAAAAACTTGGGCTGGGTAGATGGTTTAGCAGTTAAGAGCACTGACTGCTTTTCTAGAGGTTCTTTCAATTGCCAGCAATGGTTCACAACCATCTGTAATGGAATCCGATGCCCTCTTCTGGTGTGTCTAAAGACAGCAACAGTGTATTCATATATATATAAAAACTCGATTATAACATCTCAACATTGCCTTAAAGGGTAAAACATATTGTACATTTTTTTATTAACTGATTTGAACTTAAATTGCTAAAAGCATTTAGTTTACAATATGTTAACAACTATGTATGTTCTATGTTTCACTGGCATGGATTTTATTGACAATATATGAAATGAGATATTAGAACAAGACATCTCCAGCATGAAGTCATGTGGGATCATTCTTGCAAGGGCATTCCATCAGGTTTTGGCCTCCTCTTCCTGGTGTGGAGTATATAAGCCCTTTCACATGACAGAGTTAAGTATACTCAAGGAAAAAAAAAGTCAGTTTAAAAAAAAAAAAGCTGTGTTTATTACTATTAAGGATACTTGACAGAGCCAGCACCACTACAGGATAGATGGTGAATTTATCCCTGCCTTTTCTTGTCCTATCTATCTTCAACCAAGTGGATAAGCAGACATTTGTCTGGAAAGTTTTACCTCCAAAGAGTGAACAATTCAAAAATTTAAATTTACGCATTCTATTTTGGAGACCAGTAAACGCCTCAAACACTGACAAAATATCCAGACCATCCAGTATGCTTCTGTGGTTGCTTCCATTTCTCCTAGCAGAGAGATATGTGGTTCTTTGAGGTTTGAATAAAAGCAATTTTCCTTATCAGTTTTATTTTCCTCAAACTTCACTTCCCAATTATATGCTTAGGCACTGAACTTTCTTCACTGGGTCAAATGCAAGGGAACTGAATTCAAAGTCATTTATCACCAAAGGCTGTGATTGGCATTTTGCCTACAACTTTGCATTTTTTATACAAACTAATTCCTTAATTTTTTTTTGAAGACAAAATTAAGAGGTTGGATAAGACAAGGGTGGGCACAGGAGAACTGCTTTCTCAGCAGGAAAAGACACCTGGCTTTAGTCTCCCAGAGAAGTAGCCCCTGCCTGTAGGTGTGGTTCTCACCCTCTGTTGGCCTCTTATGGCCTGAGGGATAAACTAGGTTCTAGAGTCTGGTTTAATCCCAGACATACTTAGGACCAGTTCCTGCCCAAGATGGCAGTCAACACCCTAAGTTTCTGCATCTGCCCAGTGAAAGATTTGTCTCACACTAGTTGATATAGGACTATGCCTCTCTACCTCCTTCCCAGCAGTCAGGTAATGTTGCACACACTCAACTAGAGTTGGCCTTTGAGCTTAGTCACCATCAGCATTCACTCAGGTTTCTTGACTTACAAATGAGGAGAAACCTGAGCTGGTCAAATGGTGACTCAATACAGGCATTTATACTACTGTGTTTAAAAGGACCAGACTCATGATCACCAGTCAGCCATCAGCTCTTAAGTTGATTGGTAGGTAGTAAATAAAGCAACACAATATCTACAAGTACCAACAAGATAGAGCACTGAGTCTCCAGGTTGAAACTGCAGGTTCTTATGAAATTCTCAGATACCACAAAGCCAGAAGAAACACTTGTGCTGGATGAAAGAAGCAATATCTAAGAGCTGAACAGGGCAGGTGCCTCCTTAAAGGAAACCTGGTACTTTAACTGACTGTTACATACATTGCTTTTGATCACCATGGACTGTGTATACACAGAGATTCACTCTCGGGCTACTGTAACTAGTTGGTCGAGTGTCCTTAGGACCAGGCACCACCTCTAGTAGCTCACAAGACAATGACCATGAAGAAGTCTAATTTATGATGAAAGGATAAAGGTGCTGTTCTAGAAAAATGTGTTCTGAAGAGTACGTGAAGAGTCACAGCTGAGAAAGCAGAGTGCCTAGAAGTCCATGGTCACAGGCTTTTGCCCTCTAGTATACATTCTCAATACCACTTCCAGGCTTTGCTGTCACACGTGACACTTCCCCTACTGTACACCTCAGGAACCAAAAAACACTATCATCCACCATTACCCTCTCTAGTCCTAGACTCCCTTTCTGGTGTCAGAGTACTATGTACAGTAGCCACTTGTGCTGGTCCATCATTATGAGAAAATCAACTTAAAAGAGGAAGTTTGTTTTGGCTGTCTGCATCAGTGGGCTCAATGAATGGTCACATGGCTCTGTGCTCTGATCCTGTGATGCAGCAGAACAGTGTGAGTGTCAGAAAAGCAAAGCTGCATAACTCACAGTAGCTCAGAAGCAGAGTGAGAGAAGCAGAAAGGGGACAACATACTCTTGAATATTCCCCACATGGACTCACCTCCTAAAGCTTCTACCACCTCAGTCACCCATTAGTCTCTAGATCTATCCATGCATAAGTCAATTTACAGGGTTAGAACCCCCATGATCCAGCTGCTTCCCAGAGCTCTGTCACTAATACACTACACGAGGATGCAGCCTTTAGCAATTTGGAGGAACATTTCATATCCAACCATAAATACCACCCTCCTTGCCTCCCTGGGATACAAAATGTAGGCTTTGCCCCACAACTTCCTGAAGAACTATAGGCAGTTAGTGGTTGCTGGGGGAAATAGAGACATTATTTTCAGTGTCATTTTCTGATAAGTTGTCCATACTTCTGCAATGACAGGGTTACCCATGCTTCTGTAGACATCCCAAATTAAACTTCATGGTTCACAAAGGGAAGAGAGGGGAAGAAAGAAGATGTGCAGGCTTTGATGATACAGATTTTATGCCAGTTACTGGAGAAACTAGCAGTTAATGTTATCAAGTTAAGAACACACTTGATAAAAATACATAAGCACAAGTTACACTGGCCTGATCATGACAACTGACACACATCAGTCTCACTGCTCTTCCTGTTTCTAGGCTCCCCTGGTTCTCAACTTCCATTGAGACAAACTTTGTCTGACTCCTTGGTCGTGTCTTACATATTACCCGGAACAGTCTCTACTACTTTTCCTAAGACTTACTGCTTTGCATCTTGTAAGTCTGTGCCTTTAGACTGCATCATCCACCACAGGCTCCTGGGAATCCTGTTTGATAGACAAACTCTGGTCTAGTAGGAATAATAGGGCTTAGAGTTCTGTACCAATAGCAGTTGTCTAGGAGACATCTGATACACAGACAGCCCTGGGTCTCAAGGTTCTAGACCTGACTTTAAACACCACCTGCTTGTGATTCCCTTACACTCCTTACCAAAATGTCCACCATAAAATATTCTTTCTCCCTGTGGTTCCTTCATGGAACTGCTGCCAAGCCTGGCTTTTACATTCCATTCCTCACAGTTTATTACAGCTTATTTTATAGATTATCTTACTCTTCAGTTCTAATTCATAAATTGTATAATGAATCTCAATTAAGGTATTTTTTTTAAATCCCAGCTCCAAAATTGTATAAAGCTTCTACAAATGATGGCGTCTAATTTAGTTTTAGTAAATTGTTTCTCTGGAGTTCTCTGTGGATCTGTGCTAGTTGTTAAGAGGTAGAGAGTATCAAGCTGAAAGAGTGGGTAATGGATGTGACTTTTTATTTAGAACTCTAATGTTCTGACTTTTCGCTAATTGCCTTGACTCAGAATGAAAATACAAAATGGAAAAAAAAATGGGAAAATTATGCAAGTGAAGTGGGTGCCAGGTTAACGCATACTTAATTTTCTTTTCGCTAAAATTGGTAACTCTCCTAAAAGTGTGAAAGATACTTACCAGAGATAAATGGGAACACTTAATTCAAAGGTCGATGGCTGGGTTTACAGGGGCAGAGGTTGAGAATTCCATCACAATAACTCGTTTTTCAGAGACTTTTAGTGTTATTATATTCCTTTGATTATTGTTTCAGGGGAAAAATAAGGAAAGTGTCAGGAGATTGGACTAACTCCTCTAAAACTAACTTGAAAATCAGTACTGACTACGATAGGAATAAAACAATGGCACTCCTTCTCCAGGGTTCTGGGTTAGTTTTGTTGAGGGGGTTTTTGTTTTACTTGGTTTGGTTTGGTTTGGTTTGGTCTGGTCTGGTCTGGTCTGGTCTGGTCTGGTCTGGTCTGGTCTGGTCTAGTTTGGTTTGATTCAGGAAAATGTACTTACTTTGCATGTAAGGGTAATTCAGGGCTGGAGAAATGACTCAGTCAGTAAAGAGGCTGCCAGCCAAGCATGAAGGTCTGACCTCATCATTCCCAAGAAAAATGCTCTGTTTTCCCTTGGGAATGCACTGATGATGTGTCTCTTCATCTCCTTGGAGCAATAGCCCCACTGAGGTCTGAAACATACACATATGCATTTTGATGGCTGTAGAGTCTGTACCTAGCAATGCAGTCTTTATCAGAGTGTTCTTTTCAGGTCTGGCTAGCAGCTGCTATGTTATTATGGCCATGTGACATCTCCTTTGCCCAAGGGAGTGTGAAGATGTTCTCTCATCAGTCTTTTGGCTGTATCTAATTCCATCACCTCCCAAAAGCCCATGTCCCAATCCCATGACATTGGGCAGGGCAGAACATCAACACACAAGTTTTGGAAGAAAATAACTATTCAATCTACAATAGACACATTTAAAGTATAGTGTTAATAGATGAGATGTGTAGTATTTCCCAGGCTTTTGTGTATATCTGTATGTGTATGTATATATGTATATGTGTATAAAAGTGTGTGAGGGTGCACATGCTTGTATGTACACTTGCATGTGAAAGCCACAAGACAAGTCTTTTTATATAGGTGTTGGAGATCCACATTCAACTCCTCATATTTGAATAGTAAACTTTACCCACTGAGCTATTAACTCAGTCATCTAGTCTTTTATAGTTTATTCAGGAATAAACTGTTCAGCGCCATGGAACAACCAAGAATCACTTGATAACAAGGACATGTGTTTTATCACTATGTGAACATCATAGAGACACTTCCTTCCACAAGTGCAACACTGAACTTTTGAAGAAGCTGAAGGAATACCCTCCAAAATACTGATAAAAAGCATTGCCTAGTAAACACTTTACACAGTAGACTGTTTACTGTCCTTATCAGGAGTGTCTGCTGTACAGCTTTGCATGTGTTGCATTCTGTGTGACTGGCAGCACAGTAGGTCTGTCTACACCAGCATTACCATGCATCCAAGTACAATCATACTATATGTGTTAGGGTGCCATCAAGCTTCATTTTGTTGTTTTTGTTTTGTTGTTTCATTTGTTTTGTGTGTGAAGGCCAGTCACATGGCTTCACACATGGCAGACAAGAGCTCTGCAATGGAGCCACTCTCCCAAGTTTAGTAGTAAAAATCCTTCAGCCCCATTATCATCTTTCCAAACCACTGTCATAATTCCATCTAACATAACTCACTGAAAGAAGGCTGCTCTGCACTGCCATGTTTGATTACAAGTAGAAGGTATTAGAGAAATTTGAAGTGCACAAATTAAGCAAATTGTCCAAATGATAGATGCCTTCACATGCATTCACAGGTTATTGAAAAAAGCAGAAAAAGTAATCACATGGAATTCACTGGTGATATTAAAACACATAAAAATTTAAAGTACAAAGGTTATTATGATACCTATGAGGCACATCTATCTCTCCTACTGCCCCCACCAGGCCATAGCATCTTACTATAGCTAAACTGAAATTGTACATACTTACTCCCACATGCATGAAATATTTCTGTAGCTTTGACTGGTCAGACAATGCTTTAGTATTGTTTAGTGTCATTTGGAGCATGTGGAATTTCATTATTTAAAAAAAAAAGTGGAGAGGCAGTAGTTTGCATTCTGTTGATAATTTCTCATGCAATCTGAAATACCTTTTCACAATCTTTCTCTTAAATCAATCTAATTGGCTTCCTGGAGAGCAAAGAAAGTGAAAGCTTGTCGCTGCTCTGGAGGGGTGACAATGTTGTGTGGTGTCTGTGTAATGATAGGAACTGCTGGGATATGGAGAGTACTTCTAGAAAACACAGCCTCCTCCTCAGATTAGCCAAACCCAACTCAGATGGGAATGTAGACCTGAAAATGAATAGGTGTCTTCCATTAACAATAGAGAATTAATCTGACTGAAGTCTGTTAATGTCTTGTCACTATTTTGAATCAGCTCCACAAGTTACCAAAGCTTAGTGGGAACATAAAGGATGGAATCTAAGACTTAATCCCTAGGCCAAATTAAAGTGAATTGATTTATAATATCTGAAATAAGAATAATGGAAATCACATTTTTTTTTCTTGTATGAAGAATTAGGATTTAAGAAAGAATAAGTGGGGGGGGGCTGGAGAGATGGCTCAGTGGTTAAGCAAACTGACTGCTCTTCCAGAGGTTCTGAGTTCAAATCCCAGCAACCACATGGTGGCTCACAGCCATCCATCACGAGATCTGACGCCCTCTTCTGGAGTGTCTGAAGATAGCTACAGTGTACTTACATATAATAATAAATAAATAATTTTTTTTTAAAAAAAAAGAATAAGTGGAAAGGTAGAAGGGCCATCTGAGAAAGGACGGGTGGGAAGAGCAAAAAGGGGTGAATATGTTTTACATACATGTATGAGCATGTCATGATGAACCCATTATTGAATACAACTAATGAACAGTTAAGAGAAACACATTTTAAAAAGTAGAACAAAATTAAATCAATGTCCCTCTTGCCCTAGAAGGGCTTGGTGGGTTTTACTTCATTCCTGTTCACTTTGACCCTACAGACCTGGCTAAGCTCTACTAGCACCTCTACTACCCAGTTATAAAATTGACAATTGACCAGATAGATACCCCTCTGCTGCTCGTAAGTGGGTAAGGACTACAGCTTCAGTCACTGTCTGAACCTTGGTCTCTGCCCTGGGCTAAACTAACACATTCACACCAAGTCTGAGTCTTTTACATCTGTAGTCTCTCCTCCTCCTCCTCCTCCTCCTCCTCCTCCTCCTCCCTCTGATCTCCCTCCCCCCCTCCTTCTCTCTATCCAAACAATCTGCAGATATATTAAATTCTTCATAAATAGACTTAGTTTATGTGTTTCTCACAAACTACTAAACAATTCTTGATAATTTATTAGCAGTTTTATTTCATGAAATAGCCAAATTTAACTAAGTCAATTTCCCTTAACATCTGCATGTTTCAGGAAAAGATTGTTCAGGCTTCGTTTCCTCGGTATGCTTTCTAGTGACTGCTGTGTAGTGTTAATGGAGTCTGACCTGTATAGATTGGGTGTTGCCCATTTGAGTTCACTCAGCTCTCAAGGACCACATTACTGTTAAGAGTTAAAGATACATTAAGATGAAGCTCAAAATCATTTGTTCCTGTATTAGTATCTACATTCATTATAGCCTCACTAGTCATAAATAACATTAAAGTGGATTATAGATTCTCTATGTGATATGTCAACTTCTATAAATAAAGTTTTATTGGCACAAAAAAAGTAAAGTTATAGACATAGATTTCTACTGTCATTTTGGTCTGTTCTTTATACTTAATTTTTATTAATACCAGTAGTACCTGATAAAATGTGATGACTGATTTTATACAAGAGCCTGTATTAAAACACCTTTAGTGACTTTAACCAGATAATCATTAATAAAATAAGCTGGCATTATGTGTTATGGGTTTAAATCTTAGGGATTTTAGAGGTCATTGAGGAATGAGAATTTGAGCCCATCAGTTCTACTTCATAATCCAAAGATCTCAAATAATTGTCAGGCTCTTAATTCATTCTGTCTACTACTGCACAGGGGCAAAGACTGGTATCTTTTCAATAAAAGAATTCTCCAATTTTATGCTAGCATGGTACTATTTTTTAAGTGCTTTTCCTATGGTATTTTGAACAAAGAACAAGACTGATAACTGAAATCTGTGGTCTTTTACCACAGAAAATAGTTCTTCAGTTGTCAGTAGAACCAAATTGAGGTGCTAAGATTTAAATGAATTCACACCCATTTTTCTTTAGTTAAAATCATAAGACACAGATAAAGGCTTAGTCGCACAGACTGCCCTCCAACCGGGGATCAATCACAAACCCTGACTAACCACTTGTAAACAGGTAGTTCTTGGAATTGGGACCACTGTTTTGGGGGTTTTTGTTGTTGTTTTGTTTTGTTTTGTTTTTCATAGAATGACTCAGAGAAATTAGAAAATGGCTGTAAGTTATATTGCAAGGGCACAGATGAGAAGCCACATGAGAATGTGTGCAGGGAAATGTATTTTCAAAGGGACGCAGACTCTAGTGCCTCTTTGTCACACCTCTTCCAATAGCTTCATGTGGTCAGCAGTTGGAAGCTCTATGAACCTTGTCCTTTTGGCATTTTACTGAGACTTTATTTTGTAAACATAATTGATTAGGTTATGGCCTTTGGTGATCAGATCAACTTTGGCTTCTTTCCCCTCCCCAGAGGTCAAGAGTGGCTGGACATTCCAACCCTAAAATCACATGGTTAACTTATAAGTTCTCAGTCATAAGTCTTCTTATTAGTACACAAAAAGACACCTTGCCTTTGACCATACCAAGAGTTTTAAGAGTTCTGTGCCTGGAGCTGGTTGGATATCAGAATATCAGATATATCTTTCTCAGCACAAATTACATTATAACTGGGCCCATAGGAATGATCATGCATTTTGACACTGTGCATGACTTTTCAACAAAAACTCTTTCTTTTATCTGTCTGTTGTGAAATTAAATACTCTAGCAGAAAATCATGAATGTATAACAAAATGGGAAAAATAGTAAGACTGATATTTACTTAGTACATGGTCATTAAGAACATTGAGAATTGAAGATTCATTTTGCTTTGTGAAAATTTACCAGGAAGACATTGACCAGCAAGTTTTGATATACATGATAAACATACTAACATATTTCTTTTCCTTGATGGATTACTATCATCCTTAAGAAGTTTGGATCACCAGGTGTAATGGTGCACACTTTTAATCCCAGCACTGAGAGGTAGAGGCAGGTGGATCTCAATGAGTTCAGGCCAGACTGGCCTACAGAGCTAGTTCCAGAACAGCTGGAGCTATGCAGAGAAACCCAGTTTAAAAAAAAAAAAAAAAGAGGAAGAGAAAAGAGAAAGTAGTAGTTGTTGTTGTTGTTGTTGATGTTGTTGTTGTTGCTGCTGTTGATGTTTGGATCCGTTTCCAAACGTTGATTCTCTGTGGTCTCATTGTTATGATATATCTTAGACATTCCCTACCTCACCAGCACTTCTTCTGGGTCATTTCCTCTGAAATGTAGGTTACATTGCCCTCATGAAGAGCCTCTGACAGCCTACCTAGGGTTCTACAATGGTGTCAACATTCCTCTGTTTAATTATTTCTCCTGTAGATCTGTTCAAATCTTGCAGTTATTTCCACTGTGCTAGAAATTTCTGTTGTACTACACTCAAATTTGGGAGATGGTGTATGCTCATGTGAATGCCACTACATTTGTGGGGAAATGCAAGCATGTGTGTCCATGTGAAGACCAGTCAATTCTAGGTGCCTTTCCTCAGAAGTTGTGCACCACATGACTATGAGTGCCATGCTTGGGACTGGGACAAAATCAAGAGTTATGCCCATTTGAAGGCATTGTCTCTTATTCTGTTTCAAATGCCAATCACGGACAGGGAAAGGCCCATTACTTCAAGGGGCACCAAAATCTGAGCCATTGTGTAAAACTTGGTATATTTTAAATACTGTGTTATTCAAACAGCATACACCTCCATGCTGGTCATGTCTTCCTGACAGATGGGATGATGGATTCAAGCAAGCTGTGTGCCATTGCATCCCCCCAGATTTGCTGCTCTGTGTGGCTGGGAGCATGTTCCTTGCTCTCTGTAAGCCTCAATTTCACCATCTGTAAAATGACTTTTAAAGGTAGATATTATATTCACTTATTAAAAGTGGAGCTATTAATGGAGCCTAGTCTCTAAGGCACTTAGTAAAATCTGAAGCAGCTCACCCTTGATTCCATCTTTTTCTCTGTTCCCCTCACCTTCTGTCCCTCCAGGTGCTCAATCCAAGCCTCCTGTTGTCAACACCACCTAAGTTGTAAACTATCTTTTGTGTCGTCCTGAGGGTTGCAGATAAATGACAAATGCAGTCATGTATGTGGTGGCATTTGATCCTTTCCACTGTACTCACTAACTAGATTGATTTATACATTATTGTGCCATTCTAGTTTAATAATCTTTGGTGAATTTGGACATGTGGCTTTTTCAAACCTCTTTTTTTCCTTATCATGTAACCTTTAGGATGTCTATCTCTGTGTTTTAACTTCTCAGCTTATCTTTATTAGAAGAATTTGACTGCAGCTGCAACGAGCTGGAGTCCCTCCCTCCCACCATTGGTTACCTGCACAGCCTGCGAACATTAGCGGTTGATGAGAATTTCCTCCCAGAGTTGCCGAGAGAAGTGAGAAGCAAGCTTGTTTCTATCAATTAACTGTCAATGAATCTGTTTTGAAATGTAATCCTAGCAGGTGCAATCGCAGGATAGATTTATGAGTTGAACTGAGAAAATATGTAGGCATTGCCTATCTGTTTATGTATGTAGATGTATGCTAATTGCTTTTTTGAGTTATGAACTCCATATGATGTATGGACTAAATTTTGCAAGTAAAGAAAAGTAAAATATGTTTATCAATGCTAAGGGATGCAATTTCGGATCATTTATTTACTTTACTTTTAGGAATAGTTATACATAGAAGTCAGGATAATTGCATCTCTACTTCTGAAGTAAAGCAGGTTTTTATTATGTCTGTGAGGCTTGATGTTTCTTATAGCTATTTTAGTTTCTGGTTACATGAAGAGATTCTTTTAATTTTTATCTCTAAACTGAATTTTATTTATTAATGTCCAGAAAAAATGTAAAGTATATTTTTAATTTAAAACTTTCTACTACAGATTTCCACAATGATAGAATAATATGTCATTATTTTAGAATAAAACATTATTAGTAAAAATGGCAAGTACCACATAATATGACATAAAATTAGATTTTCTGAGGAATTATCAAGAGCATCATTGAATACGTGTGCTGTCTGGTTTTAAACAGATTAGTAATCATGTAGAAAAATAACATGATTTGTGAAAACTACAGAGCTACCAAATGTTTGAACATTTACATTATTAAGAAAATTATTTTTAATATATGAAAGAATATAAGATACATGTTACTGTCATATTTAAAGGCACACACCATTGTAAAGAGCAATATTATAAAAGCATAAGGCAATAAGTACACCACATTACATATGTTAAGAGTCATTAAAATGATAAAGGCATCTCTAGGCTAACTGTGATGGTACACTCCTACTATCCCAGTGCTCAGGGGACAGATACAAGAGGATCACCTTGAGATCAGGCCAGCTTGACAAATATTGTGAATCTTGGGTTAGCATGGACTACAGTGTGAAACATTGTCTCAACGAGAGAGAGAAAGGAAGAGAGAGAGAGAAAGAGAATGAGAGAGAGCTAAATTGTTTTGAACACTAGAGAAACTAATATGCAGTAACAGTTCTTTGTGATTCTTTTCTATACTTTTTCTATACTAAGTACACATTTATTTGTTTGAGAATTCTGTACAAGAGACAGTACAACATTATAAACACCACTTCCTTTTGCCACCTGCAGATTGGAAGCTGTAAGAATGTCACTGTTATGTCTCTACGCTCCAATAAGCTAGAATTCCTTCCTGAAGAAATTGGGCAGATGCAGAGACTGCGTGTCTTAAATCTAAGTGATAATAGGTACGTAAATTACTTGATAAAAGTAAGTTATGAAGCCAAATGTTGAAGCCAGATGTGGTGGTACAGCCCTTTAATCCCAACACCCAGGAGGCAGAGACAGCTGGATCTCTGTGAGTTGTAGGCCAACCCGGTCTGCATAGTGACAGATAAGAATATCTAGTCAATTCTGATCCAAAGCCACAGGTTAGCCATTTGCAGCAAGTAATGAGTCACATTCTGAGTAAAAGAGACAAAAAATATAAGGTGAGCCCCCTTCTTATGAAGAAACAAAAATTAAACTACAATTCACAGAGATCCTCACAGAGACCTTCCTTCCATCCCCCCTTCCCTTCTCCTCTGAGAGAGTGTCTTCCCAGGTATTCGCCCACCCTGGCACATCAAGTCTCTGCCAGGGTAGACACATCCTCTGTCACTGAGGCCAGATGTTGGGGGGGACCACATAGAGACTGAGCTGCACATCTGCTATATATGTGCCAGGGTCTTGTTCAAGCCCATGTGTGTTCTTTGGTTGTTGGTTAAGTCTCTGCAAGCTCCCAGAGGTCCAGGCTAGTTGACTCTTGGACCTTCTGTGGGGTTCCCCTCCCCTTCAGGGCTTTCAATACTTCCCCCAACTCTTCCATAAATGCCCCAACCTCCCTTCAGTATTTGGCTGTGAGTATCTGCATCTGTTTCCATCAGCTGCTGGGTGGATGTCTTAGTCAGGGTTTCTATTCCTGCACAAACATCATGACCAAGAAGCAGTTTGGGGAGGAAAGGGTTTATTCGGCTTACATTTCCATACTGCTGTTGATCACCAAAGGATGCAGGACTGGAACTCAAGCAGGTCAGAAAGCAGGAGCTGATGCAGAGGCCATGGAGGGATGTTCTTTACTGGCTTGTCTCCACTGGCTTGCTCAGTCCACTCTCTTATAGAACCCAAGACTGCCAGCCCAGAGATGGCACCACCCACAAGGGGCNCTCCCCACTTGATCACTAATTGAGAAAATGCCTTACAGCTGGATCTCATGGAGGCACTTCCCCAACTGAAGCTCCTTTCTCTTGATAACTCCAGCTGTGTCAAGTTGACACAAAGCTATCCAGTACAGTGGAGCTCTTAGAAGACAGTTATGCTAGGCTCTTGTCTGTAAGCATAAGAGTATCTATCATTAGTAGTGTCAGGGATTGGCTCTCGCCCACGGGATGTGCTTCACGTTAGACTAGTTATCGGGTGGTCATTCCTTCAATCTCTACTCCATCTTTGTCCCTGCATTTCTTTTAGACAGGATAAATTTGGGTTGGTGTCCTTATCCATCTACTGTTGGTCCTGCCTGGCTATATGTCCCCACTGTTAGGCATATTGGCTAAGGTCACCCTCATTTACTCCTGGAAACCTCCCTTATGCCAGGTCTCTGGGACTTCCTAAAGATTCCCCCTACCCCTGACCCCAAGCAGTTGCAGATTTCCATTCATCTCTCCTGTTTCTCCGCATACCTGATAGAAGTATTGATATGTTGATCTCTCTCCTGTTTCTCCGCATACCTGATAGAAGTATTGATATGTTGATTATCCAAACCTAGTCAGAAGTTAAAAATACCTTATCAGGGGAAAAAAATGATGTTAGTCATACTTATCCTGTAGTATGGTAGTTACAACACAACCATGTTAATATTTTCAGTGAATTATTCCATCAATGAATCATGCCGGGGGTGAGTATGGTCTGTGCGTAGTGAAATATGAAGTCAAAGTTAGTGTTGTCACAGAAAAGTTAGAGGTGCTTAGAAAAACCTTAACTGAGAAGTGCTATAGTAAGTAGTCAACTATTGTAAATTTGTGTTTAAAATGTAATGGACTTGTAGAATTTGCCACTGTAGCCAGAAACAGTGACTGTTTTGTTCTGTCAGCTACAAGGTCTTGGCCAATGCCCTGCTCATTCATAAAAGACCACGGGGAGAGTATTAAGAAACAAGATCCCAGCTCTCTGTCATATTCTTCTCTCAGTACTACACATTAGGACGCACAGTGATGACTCCTTAGGGACATGTATGAACATGATGTGAATATTAGATGAGTTTTACTGATGTAGAACTTAGTGGCACCTTTTTATTTAACTGTGTATAATATCAAAAACATTACCCCACTCTACAAATCTTATTTTACAGTTTCTAGCTTAAATGAATTTAAACAACTTGTGTGGGTAACTGAGTTTGAAATTAAAGTTGTAATTCTGCCAGGAAAGAACCATGATATGAGTCAAGACCTCCTTTGTTTGTGTTCTTATTTATGCTTTACAGATGTTTATTAGTTCATAAGAATTAGGTAGTCTCCCTAAGATCTCTGCCTACTACACACGCTAGTAATGTTTCCACTGGTGGCCAACCTCTTTTCATATTTACTAAATTATTTTAAAGTACCTGGTTACTTTTAGACACAAATTAACTCCTTATTAATCATCATGACATCTTGTACTACTTTTCTAAAAGTGAATTTGTCAGTTGGTGAATAGGATACTAGTATCCAGGAGACTTACAGAAATTCCATTGCACATTATGTGTAGATGTTTGTATGTTTGGGGATGAGCCTGCTGTGGATGTTATTGTGAGTGTGTTTGTGCTGCTAGCTCTACAGCTCAGAGGTGTTGGTCACTCAGGTGACCAGAAGGTACTGATCACAGACTAGTTTGAAGACATCAAGAGCACACTGAAGCAGATGTTTCTCTTTTTGGGTTTCCACAGGCCGAAGCCACATTTAAACAAATGCTACCGCTGAGGCCAAACTTCACCTATCTCCAAAATGCTATTTTTAAAGATTCCCTCTTGTAATGTCTATTGTGCAATGTACAAAGGAGGAAAGACGATAGCCACACATTTTCCAGATATTAGCATCATTTTGGAAACTCTGAAGTGATTCAGATGTAAGACATCATGGCCCTTGAACTTCTGGAAACTACAGTTTTGTGAGAATATTAGATAGTAAACAAATAACCACAAAAATAGTCACATGTGAAGTCTGCGAAATGTTCTATGCAGGCAAGTGCAAGGCACCCTAAGACTAGACTACATTAAGTAACTTACATAAGATACAAGAAAACCTTTCTCATGAGAAAGTAGCATTTAAGCACTAAAGAACTGTGGGATTTAGTGTAGAGAGGCATAACTGGAGGGGCTATGAAGAAGTTTTTCCTGGGTTGGTAGAGCATCATTGTGTACTCCAGCTATGAGAAAAAGATGATCAATGCTGGGGTGTAAGAATGGCTTTAGGGGCTTTAAGATTTTAGTTTTATTTTTTATTTATATGTGTGTTTATGTATGCCAGTGGAAGCCACCTTGGGTGTACACATTGGATTTTTAATATTCTGTGTGTTTGTATGTGTGTATATATGTATGTATGTGGTGTGTGTGTGTGTGTGTATGTGGTATTTGTGATGGGTGTGTGTTTGTGTGTGTGTAGTGTGTGTAAATGTGGTGTGTTTGTGTGGGGTGAGGTGGGGTGGGGTGGGGTGTGTGTGTATATGTATGTATGTATGTATGTGGTGTGTGTATGTGTGTGTGTGTGTGTGTGTGTGTGTGTGTGGTGTCACATGTATGAAGAGCTCCTGAAGCTGGAATTAAAAGCAGTTGTGAGCTGCCTGGTGAGAGGACTGTGAACTGAGCTCATGTCCTAGGAGGAGCAACAAGTTCTCTTAACTGCTGAGCCATCTCCCTAGCCCCAGGGTGCACACTGTAGAGCCTTACTGTAAGGGCTAAGAAGATTTTTATGTTACCTAGAGACTTATGGGAGTAACTGAAGGATTAGAAAGATTTCATTGTCTTGGGCCTGGGAGCTGTTCAGAAGGTAAAGACAGTTGCCTCCAAATTTGATAACCTGTGTTTGATCCTGAGAACCTACATGGTGGGAGGAGAACAAAAACTACAACTTGTCTTCTGGCTTCCACATGCTTATGTGCGCACACACAGACACACACACACACACAAACACGTGTGTGGGCACAAAGTACACACATACACATGCACACACAAACACATGCACAATGTGCACACACACACACACACACGTATACATGCACAAACTCACACACGCCAATATAAAAGGAAGGAAGATATTCTTTTGAGATTGTTTGAGCACTCAGGAGAAAGGATTAAAGAGAGCAATTAACCAACACAGTAGTATGTTTAAAGTTCCTAGAAATGAACTTTGCTGTCTGTGCCTGTGCTATGAGATGTCTCTTGTCTCTGCAGATTGAAGAATTTGCCATTCTCTTTCACCAAACTCAAAGAGCTGGCAGCATTGTGGCTTTCTGACAATCAGGTAAAATAAAAATAATAATAATAAACTAAAAAAACTTTTATGCCATGATTTATCATATTCCTTAAATGTGTGTGTGATTGAAACTCTGGATTTCTGAGTCCCAGTAAACACCCTTGACAACTATTATAAAGTATAGATTCTTTATGCCTGGAGGAAAGACTTGTGCAAAGGCTCCATCACATACTGCTGTACGTGAAACAATGTCATGATCTCCATGCTCCCCAAATACCTCGGTTCAATACTTACTTCATTTTCAGAGATACAACATACAATGGATGGTTTATATGGCTTTTCAGATCCTGGTGGTACACATGTCCTTAGAGGATATGCTTAATTATAGCTCTGAAGGTAAAAAATGAAAAACCATTACCATAATCCCCACAAGAGGGAATTGCTAGCCACTATCTTCCTTTTTCCTCACTGTTTTTAATTATAATCAACTTGATTCTAAAACTTTATTCAAGACCTTTGCTGATATATTGATAGCTATATTCAGTATTTTGTGGTTATCTTAATATTTTTATATACTCATGAAAATAGATTAGAACGGAATCAGGGGTTGCATGTTAATGAATAATTTTATTAACTAAAAAAATATATATATAACAGAAAACAGAGACATGTGCTTTGCCTCAAAAGCAGCTGTGGGTCTTTTAACCAGAGATTACTTCTAATCATTTTTCGTGTTCCTAAATCTTTGAAAAATCCACACCCCAAAACATGAATGGCCAAATAAAAACAATACACCTTTGGTTTGATATATCAATATTCCCTGGGCATCAAGTATATATTTCAATTATTTGGGTACTTCTATTAAAAATTAAAAATGACTCCTACAAAATGTATAGTGTAAACACAAGAATTTTGGCATTTCTTCAGCTAATCACAGGCCTTGCCTCCATTTGCTGGTCAAAGGTCAGATTGTCATCCAAACTCTCATGGCCTCCTCTGAACTGGTCTGTCCTTCCAGATGGTCATCTTCAGAGTCTATGAACTCTGCTGCTGGGGCAGTAGCCTTACATTGTGAAAATTTCTTTATCAAAGTATTATTCTGGTGGGAGAATAACCAGAAAGTTACTGCTCCATTTAACTAAAATTGTGAGTTAATGTCTTTAGACAGCTTCATGAGGTGTAATAGTACCTCAAAACGCCTTCTGTCTTTCCTATTAAGTACTCTTTATGCTATTCTTATGAAAATAATACCTGAGTTCTAAAAACCTTTAAAATGGTATTTCTGATATCAAATTAGTGATGGAGGATAAAAATTCAGCATAAACATCAGATACTTGCACAGCTTTTATCCATATGTGGGGTGTGCCTTGCTCAATAGCAAGTGCAGATACCACATATCTGCCTAGAACACAACCCGTAAAAAGGAATGCATGCCCAAGACCACTCCAAACACTCACTCTGCTGAACAGTTAGTTTAGCACTCTCTGATCTCCTCAAGATAGAACTGAAGTGTATAGCTGAACAGGTTTTGGTAAGCTTTGTAAGAATATACTAAAGACAACAAAACATGAAAACTTTAAAATCTGGAGTCTCAGCAATATCTGTGGTGTCTCAATTTACCCATTCATCTCTGAAAGATCAGACTATTGGCCATTTTCTTGTATAAAATCTTGACTAATTTCCTCATCTAACTTGTTCTCATTGATTCTAGTCCAAGGCCCTTATCCCTCTACAAACAGAAGCCCATCCAGAAACCAAGCAAAGGGTACTGACCAACTACATGTTTCCCCAGCAGCCCCGTGGTGATGAAGGTAGGCTGTCAACCAATACATTCTTTAATGTTTATGATGTTGTGGATAAAAAAGAGTGTCTAATTCTAATCTCTATCCAGGAATACTGGTTCACAGAAAATAAAACTCCATACGATGTCATCTGGGAGTTTGAGTCTATATGCTGTAATATTTTAAGATTCCAAAGACATGGCTCCTTCAGGAGAGATAGCTCAGGAAAGTGCTTGCTAAGCAAACATTAGAACCTACCTGAGTTCAGGCCATACCATCAGTGTAAAAATCCAAGCACAGTGACATATAGCCTTTAATCCCAAAGATGGGGAGCTGAGACTGAAGGATGCCTTGTACTTGCTGATCAGCCAGCACAGCCTGATTGGTGAGCCCTAGGTCCCAAGTGAGAATGCCTTCTTAAAAGTTAAGGTAGAGAGAAATGAGGAAGACACTGTTGATCTCTGGCTTCCACTTGCACGTACACACATGTACCTAAATGCACACAAACATACAGACACAGGCACACACATAGACCCCAAAGAGAAATGTGAAAGAAATATCGGCACTCTACAGAAACTTCTTTAAAGATTAAGCTGCAGGGTATGGGACCTGGTCATCAAATGTTGTGCTCAGCTACTAGCAGCAAAAAGAAAGACAGTTTTCAAAGAAAAAGAAAGACTAGCTGGGGATGGTCGTTTTCTCTTGTGATCATATATTTCACAGCATATTTTAAATATCAGTGCAGTGATCTTGGATCCCTATAGGTGAGATAGTCCTAGGATGGGATTTACAATAATGGCATTTTCATCTTTACATTGAGATTCCCTAAGCGATGTCAGCAGCTATAATTAAAAGATACTTTCTAAAAAAAAAAAAAAAAAAAATCCACATCTGTTACAATAAATCTTCCAACCTGTGATCACACTTTTATACATATCTTTAAAAAGTCCTCACTCTGCCTTTCCTGTTTGAAACAGGACTGACTAGAATGTATTTTCTGTAGTCATGCAAAGTCATGGTAGTTCTTAGAACAATGAGCCCACTTTGATACAGCCACAGATAAACCCACCCTGTCTGAAATTAACCTGTACAATGAACCATTTGCCTGTGTGTTTTCATTTTCAAAATAATGATAATAGATGACTTCAGTTTCTGGCGTCCAGTTGTGAATGAATCATTGGGGAATATGTAAGGATACTTCTCACTTGCAGAAATAGGAAAAAGGAAGGTTGTTTTAGAATATAATTTTCACATTTACATAAATTAATCTTTTGATTTTATAAAAGCTTCAAAGTTTTTGTACCATAAAGAACCAAGAAATGACTGTTCTATTAATCTGGATTTATTTTCCTCTTCTTTGCAACATCTCTGGGTTTGGAAATAATGCAAAGAAAAGATCAAAAGTAACCCAGATCCATAAGTCATCCCTGAGAAGCAGTGTGTTGCCTAAACCCCTGGTTACTTCTGGGCTGTGAGGTCAGCAGTGGTGGCCTGAGATATGAAGGCATTTGTCTTTGCTGTCTTGGATTTTCTGTTTGTTCCTCTACTAAAGGACAAAGTTTGGTATAATAATTAGAAAATAATATTTGAACTTCAACCCAGTCAGCCAACTTCTGTCTGTTGAAAAAGAAAATAGTAAATTAATTCTAAGAATCCTATCAAACAAAGAAAGATATGACAGGGAAATTCTTTGGAACATGATTTAGCCTCAACTAAGCACTTGTACCTGGGTTTCCCTGCAGTTTTCACTATTGTGTTACTAAGCAGATTTTAGCATTAGACAACATTTTGATATAAATTAGGGATTTATAAATTTTCCCTGCTTATTTGAGACACATTCAAGTTAAATGAAACTGAACTGACCCCTACCTTCAAAATGAGGTTACTCCAGTCACATACACTTCCCACACACAAAGAACCAGCAAGAAACTCAGATTACTGGGCATTTTACTGAAAACTCACTGCTGTGTAATTTCTTGCTTTGTTTGGTTTTAATGTGGCTCAGGTTATGCAGTCATCACAACTCAGAATAGGACCTGAGACCTGAGAGCCCTAGATCAGAATCTGAAAACTCAGCCAGCTTTTCCACACCAAGGATGATGTTAGTGTGATTCCTCCGCTGCTGTGAGGAGTGCAGAGACTGGAATGCTCCAATCAATCTCCATGCTGTTACTGTTAGCCTAGGGAAGCCTACTTTTATGCTAGGAAACTTCTCAACCCCTCATGACTAACAGTAAAATAAATGCACAAGACCACATAAGAAATGTAAAAAGGAATTTTCTACTTTCCCTTCCTGTCTTTCCATTCCCTTCTTCTTTCTCAATATTTCTTTCCCATGTCCTTTTAAATGTATTTATTGTAATCATTGGTGGTGCTTGCTGTCTCTTTTTTCATAATATATTAAATTTATTAAATACATTGTGTATATAAAAGAAAAGAAAAGCATTAATACTTTGGACTCCATAGATTTCCAGTCAGACAGCGACAGCTTCAACCCCACCCTGTGGGAGGAGCAGAGACAACAGCGCATGACTGTTGCCTTTGAATTTGAGGATAAAAAAGAAGATGACGAAAGTGCTGGGAAAGTTAAGGTGAACTTTTGGCCTTTGTTTCTCTGTTATTGTTCTTATCTGTCCACTGTTACTACTCAGATAGAGGAAGGATACACTGAGTGACCTCTCTGGAAGGTTGCAGTCATATCTGTTTTCATGAACACACCCAGTGTAGAGGGCTAGTGTTTGGGCAACATTGGTGTGATTCAGAATGATATGAATGTCCTGGTTCTGACTGAGCAAGTCTGATTTGCACTTCCCCCTCCACACACCCTCCAGTATAATAACATGAGAGAGATTCAAGGTGAAAGTGAGAGAAAGGTCACCTAAAGTCCTCACTCTGCTGTAACACTTTGCCATGATCCTTTCCTTCACTGGGCCATGCTTCATGGATATAGCACCAGCCAAAATACACATTTGTGTCTGTATTATTGGCAGACAGGCTGCTCAGCATGCTAAAGTTGCATCCCTAAAGCCTTCTACATGACTAGGGTGTTTGAGAAGAACTTCTTTTCTTTAAAACTGTGTTTAAAAGAAATCTTTTATTGTGGCTATTCTGAATGAAGAAACAAGGTTAAACTTTTAATCTATTTTTTTCCATTATTTAAATTTTCAAATATCAGAATTGGCTGAGATTTCATTAACACTTAATTTTCATGTTATGTCATCTTGAATCTCTCGTTAATTTTTTTGCACTTTTTTAAAACTGTCATAAATACTAACAGCTTTTACTCATAGTGACTAATGACCTAAGTAACTATGTAGGCACCTTATTAATAAGTCAAGATGATGTGGTGTGTTTCATGTTCCTACCTTACAACATTTCCTGTTTTCTTAAACCATTATTCGTGATGATTGAGTCATCATGGGAAACTCAAAATGGAGTCACAAATCTAAAATGGCAGGCTTACATTTAAATTTTTTGGTTGAAAAGACATTTATGAATGATTAGTTATTGCTCTCTTGCAACCAGAGAGACATGTTTTAAAACTTGTGATGTCTTAGAAGATAATTATGCTAAACTGGATAAGAGCCTTTGAAACAATTCAGTTTTCCCTTTCAATGATTTTTGATTAAATCAAGATCCATTTGGGTGATGCATTCTGTGTTGGACTCTTGATTATATTTTTGTGTTTCACTGAATTTTGAAAATAACTACATACTTCCTCTTAAAATTATATAATCAAAGATCCAAAAGAAAATACCTTTAATATGCTCCATAGATATCTTGATTTAAAGCAAGGGATACAGAAACAGAGACAGTAATTGGAGATGATAATTCTGAGTCCCTGTTTGTGTGCTATGTGACTGGTTTCTCTAGACTCATAGTGGGTTCCATGTGCTTTAGAGTGGGTTTTTTTTTCTGCATTTATTTACATTCATGTTTATTTGCATTTTGGTGAAACAATGTTTTTCCAAAATCTCAAACTACTTGGCTTTGACTAATTTGGCTGTTCCTGATGCCACTGGCTATCAGACAAATTAGAAGAGAAACATTTGTAGGTACATCATCAAGGGAAGATGATGAATGGAACACCCTGGAGTCTTAACAGCTCATGTTCTTCTGGTTCATTACATGTACATTAAAATTAGCACCATTTAATTTCTATCGACCTGAAATTTAAAAAGGAACCATGGGCCTATGCCATCAGCTTTCAATGGGACAAAAGCCCTGCTTGCAGTGTGTACAGTGTGTGTGAATGCTTCATTGTGGGAGAAGGTGGCCCCCGTGGCTTCATGTTATGCTGTCTTATTACATGGAAGTAAAATTCACTGTTTTAAATGCATTGCCCAGAATGAAAGAAAGAAAAAAAAAAAAAAACTATTCAAGAGTACAAAATGATCAAGCAAACGTGTTGCTGCAGTGCTCCTGTTTCTCCCAGAAAATGGAGATTCCTTCTCCCACAGGCTCTCTCCTGCCAAGCCCCCTGGGACAGGGGCCAGCGTGGGATTACTCTCCAACCTGCCAGGCTGTCTGGCGATTGCTGCACACCATGGGCCAGGTGTGATCAGCAGATCCAAGATATGCCCGTCCCCCAGAGTGACCCCCAGCTGGCATGGGGTTGTATAAGTGGCCTCCAGCAGGAGAGGAGCATGTGTGCTCCATTGCCAGTGGCAGCACAGTCCACCACTCTTCCCTCTCTAAGTGGCAGACAGGTAGGCCTAGGTGTGTGGGGTAGGAGAAGCCCAGTAGAGGCTCCCTGGATCAGTGCTTTATGGGGTATGTGCTGCATGGTTATGGATGAGAACTGCTGGTCGCACAGCACACTTCAGATTGCCAGTGTCTGAATACGATTTATCTTTAGATTCTGGACATTGGCAAAAGGTGGGGAGGCCTGAGTCAGAGGGCGGGGACATCAATTTAAGGTGCCTTTTGTGGGTTATCTGGCATGGCTTTAAAGTTGGGGCTTCGCTTTTATTTGTTGTTCTTGGCTCTTTCTTTTAACGTGCGGGATACTGCAAGCTGAGAGAATGCTGACCAGACTTTGGAAAGGATTAGAATTGTCCTCCCGTGAACATGCATGCTTCTCAGGGTTAGCTTGAGGAGACTAGATAAAAACCTGACTCGAAAACACCAGAGGTGGAAACAGAGATTTGCTGGGAATGGACTCTGAGCAGAGACTTCTGTTCACCGGCAGCAGTTTCCCTTAATTTGGATATGCAAATTATATGAATTCCTGTAAGAGAAGATAGGGTCGGAAGGTATGGCAGGGAGGAGTTTCCTTTCCCAGAGATGGGGGCTTAGGAGGGTAATTGATAGGAGGGAAAACACAACATTTTTATAAATGTTACCACCCACATGTAATGGACTAGATTCTCATTCTGTGTCTTATATTCTTTCCACAATATAAGACAAGCTGAGAATGCACCTTCCTGACTAAAACTGCCCTGTTTCCTTTTCTCTGTAAAATTAATTTCCATTAATTTCTAGAATAAGATGATATTTAATAATCACTGTAAAACTCTATTGTTTCTCTTACTGGAATTTACTCTCAAATTCAAATTCGATGATTATGTATATTATATTATGTATATATAATATAATATATGAGAAACAGTTCTGTCTGAATCCAATACACCATTTCTGAATGCCCACTTATAATAATAATTCTCTCTTTACTGAATTTTCAAGGTCTTTCAATGCCTTGAGCAGCTATTTGCATTTAATGTACTGTATTTAGATGCTAAGAGTCTTGTGAAGCATTTTACCTCCCAAAATTAAAATATATACATATATATATATTTTAGTAAAAGTCTTGCATTTTAATGCAATGTATATGTGACATGAGCAAATACTTTATAGTGAGTGACAAATTTAACACTATCTCAGAATGAATTTTGGAGATTTGCCCACCTCTGTGTATCAGAAATTCACTGTTTTATATCATATTAGGATGGTGAATGTTTCTGCTTTTAGATATGGATTCCCTGAATTAGTAATGTAATTCTTTATGACCATATTGCAGCACTTCTGAAGTACTGAAGGCAGGAACTGAGAGGAAGAAAAGATATAAATATGTCTGCACAAAACTTAAAATAGAATTGAATTCTAAAATGCTGCTTCATGTTAGAAGAAGTGAAATTAAAATTACCTAGCTTTATTTTTTAAATTGCAATTATCTTATTATTTAACAATAAAGTTTACATCTTAGTTTTATAACACCTTTTCCACAAGGTCACACGATTTTATGTCATACTATAGCAGAGAATATCTCTAAACTAATCAACAGTATTGTGATATAAACCTTAGAATCCATGTTAAGCTTTAACATTACCTCAGAGAAGTTAAGTGCTCTCACTCCCAATATGCCTTTTGTAAAGTGACAACAGCTACTGTATAAAATTTAAATGTACAATTACAAATTAATAACATCCCATAATGTATAGTATTTATAATTTGATATATAGTAATATGTGGGAATTTGTGTTTAAACCTATAGGAATAATTATAAACCTTGTCGCATATCATACAGTTAACCAATATTAAATTAAAAATCTCTACAAAACATTCATCAGAATGCCTAGAACACAGTGAATATAGAATAATTACCTCTTATGCAACCTAAAGGAAAGACTCAACATGTAGCTAGACATGTGGGTCATAGTCTAAATTATCAAAGGAATCCAGAGTTTTTAAATAAACAAGTAAAATATTATATTAAAGATAATACCAAGCTGGTTTTGGTGGTGTTTACCTATAATCCCAGCAATCAGGAGGCTGAGGCAGAAGGATTGAGATTCTATGCCAACCTGGATTACAAACTGAGATCTCTGCATAGATGTCATACTTGTAATACGTGTTTGAGTCCTTTATATTTATTTTTAGCTCTAAATAAAGGCAAGTGTGTGGAAAAGGTGTTAGGTTTCTATTGTTCTAAGTAGAAACAACAGATTCAAGGCTATTGGCTACTTAGAGATAGGCCTACAGCTTGAATTTGTGCTTCATGACTCCAAGTCCAATGTTCTGTAAAAATAGTGAATGGAGGCAAAGTGTTTTTTTTCTAGATAAAACAAATTCAGGATTAACGATTCCTAAAGGTTCCCAAATTTGGGAAAGAGACATTGTAAGGAAAAAATATAAAATGATCCATATAAATAAGTAATTAAATAGCAACTCTCCCATAGCCTTGAAAGTGACAGCCACATAGTTTGAGCTTTGTGAGAGATCTACTTCTGCATGTAAATACTTCCACAGCAATAAAACAACCAAACATATTCTGATGATGTGAGCAAACTACTGCATCAATCACTTTAAAAATGATCGGAAACATCCTCAATACAACTGAATACATACACATTAGTGTGTTCTGCCTAGCATGGCCATCGTTGTTTTATGTCTACTGAAGAATACACTAGAAGGCAACCTCCTGGAACATAGTAGTAGTAAACTATAACAACTCACCTTTTCCTTTGAAACCTAATTTTTTTCTTTGGTTCTTATAGCCTTAATTCTATTTATTCATTCATTCTCATTTATTTTAGAACATAAAAAATTAAATAAGTCACCCTATTTAACAAGAAAAAAGGTCTTTCTCTGCAATCCAAATATATTGGAAATTAATTTTATGCTTTTAATATCAAAAGAAACTACATAGTAACAACTAATCCCTGTATCTGATTCGGATAATGAGCCACAGTGAACCCTAAGAGTAACACCGTTGGTGAGCTTGCTAAAATAGTAGATTAGCAAAAGTGTTTGAGTCCTCCATATTCTCCAGCCTCTCCCTCATGGCATGGACCAGGCGGGGAGTCCCTCCTGGCTGCTTTCCTCTGTTCTCATGCTCTTCCTCGTTCATTCTATCCCACCTGCTCTGTTGCCACCCTCCAGCCTCACACACATGCTCTCCACAAACACATACCACAACCACTTAAGTCATTCCATTAAAAAGTTGATTCTGCTCAGATTCAAGGTAACATAGTGTTGGCACGAGTCAAAATGGGTACACCTATCTGTTTATGTGAGTTCCTTCAGTCAGCATGAACAACTTGTATTGATTCTCTTTCAAATAAATACATTATAATAAGTCCTCTCCTAGTAGAATATTCTACACAAACAAAATCAGTACTAAGCAGAGGCCTTCAAATGTGTTCTTAAGAGTTAGATTAACACCTGCAAAAGAATTTAAAGATGGAAAAAACATCTGGATAATATCAGCCAAAATATGTACATTTACCTAAAACATATTAGGAAAGAGAGACTTTTTATTTCTCTTTATATAAACTACTACTTAAGAAGCATATGGTTTTATTAGTTTATAAAACAAGTATGAAAGTCACCCCAAAGATTTTTGGGAAGTATTTTTTAAAAGCCACCTTACCTTTTAACACTGTGTGCTAGTTATAAATTTGTATAAAGCTAACTCATGATTGGCTTTTTCAATGCCTAACTCCACTTGTAAATCTTCTGAGGTCTCCTCCCAAAACCTGAACTGAACTCCAAAGACATTCCAACCATGAACGTTATTAAATTTTACAATTATTAAATACCAAAGGTGGGAAAGTTCTAAGATGTAATGCAACTGATAATATGTTGATTCTACTTTTTACCATTAGCAGTCACTTAAGAGTTTTACGTACTGCTATTTCACTCACCTAAAGACTAAAGAAGTTGTTGATGATGAATAAGAGTGTGAAGGAGTTGGGGCCAGCCCCACAGAGTTCAATATGCATCAAGCCCTGGGAAGCTCAACACTCACTGTATTGCATTTGTTTTTCGTGATGCTTGTACCATGGAGTAGCTTGGTGAACATGTTTGCTGAAGTCATTTTTATGTTAAATTTCTTTTTATAAACTTCTAGGTTGAAATAAACCTAAAACGATATCCAACTCCTTACCCGGAGGATTTAAAGAATATGGTAAAATCTGTTCAAAATCTGGTGGGTAAGCCAAGCCATGGAGTGCGTGTTGAGAACTCAAATCCAACAGCTAACACGGAACAAACTGTGAAAGAAAAGTTTGAACACAAGTGGCCGGTGGCCCCAAAGGAGATTACAGTGGAGGTATTTGGAGGTTATTGGTAATTGCCAGTGTGGTTTGACTTTTAAACTTCTGCGTAATGATGTTTCTTCTGAGTAGATTGCTTTAATAAGCAAATTACACATTATTTCTTAAATATTTCTTAAATAAAAATTACTCCTCTTTTGAGATAGGACGGTTGCATCTAGTAAATCAAAGATGGCTACCCCTCCCCCGCCCAAATCACTACTATATCTTTAATATGTACAGTGGCTCATCAGCTACCCATGAAAATGTTGGCTACCCAAAATTTATCTGATCATTTCCTGAGAAAACTAATGGGACATTTTTATTCAAATTAAGATCCCTACTAAGTTTAGCATGAATTTTTTTAATGTTTTTGCGTTTGAGTTTCAGCAAGAAAGAGACAGACAGATAGATAGACAGACAGGCAGACAGACAGACAGACAGACAGAAAAAGAGAAAAAAGAAACCCACAAACAGGATCAGGAACAAGTAAAACCCAGGCTTGTGGGATCTGACCATGGAAGGCTTGCTTTCTATGTTTGGAAATAAGCTAGAATTTCAGTCTTACTGATTTGTGTAGTCTGAAAAGAATTCAACTACATTTTGCCACCTCTGCTATCTCATCAACTCTTCAACTAATTAGTTGCATCTTTTACTTTTGCTAGAAATACAATTGGAGCAAGCATGTCTAGTCCATATTATTTCTCTAAAATCTAAATTGACAAAACTCTTTTACAAATCTGCATTTCAGATAATCAATTTGTGGCATTTGTACACCAACTGTATATGTAGCACTGTGCTAAATACTGTGAGAGGAAAAAATAAACGAAACTGTGTCCCAGGCTCCCCATTGATTCAAAGCTAAGCTAGAAACACACAAGAAGAGATGCCAGGATTTCCTGTTCTAAATTGGGACTGAAACATGTATTAAAGATGACATAATTTCCTTTACATAGGAACCAGGGGAGGGCATTCCAGACAGGGAGAAGACCTTGAGCAAAAACAGCCATAGCTACTTGGGAGGCTAAAACAGGAGGATGACTGAAAGTTCAAGGCCAGACTAGGATACAGAGTGAGACCCTATTGTAAAAACAAACCAAAAAGTTCATAGTTATAGAATGCAAATACATGCAAAAGAGAAACACACTTTCACACCTATGGAAATGAAACCTGGAGTTTTAGAGGATAAAGTAAATCTTCAGTTTAGTTTTTTTTTCTTTGCCTTACAAGCACCACTGTGGTCTCATTTTCACATGATAACCACACATATCAAAGCAAAGTCAACAGTCTTCCATCTAAGATATTACAATAGTACAAGTAGAAAAGAAAGCAGTATTTAGCAAGTGTGCACACACACACACACACACACACACACACACACACACACTTTGTATTTAAACTTCATGGAATCACACACACCTCAACAGTTTCAGAGTAAGAGCCATTTTCGTCTTATGTAGCATTGTGGTTATTGAAACCTAACCCTGAGTGAATTCACTACAAATATAAGAACATTTAAAATTGCTTAATTTCAGAATTAGATAGGTAAAAAGCAAGAAAAATATCTGTGGTCATAAATTTAATAATAACCCATAGTAGATATATTTAGTTTAAGTATTCCATGAGCATGCCAAAAATAATACATCTTCTGCCCCAAGCTTAATCTGGTTTCACAACATTATCTACCGTTATCTATCTTTGAGACTAAAATTGGGGTAATAATTTCTTCTTTCTCTTCACTCCTTATCCCTTCCAAATAGTTACTCAAACCTTCACATATTTAGCTTTGTTTTCTAAAGTCCACAACTCTGTCAGTATTGCTACCAAACCCATTGTCTTTTTGCTTTACTTTGTCCCCAGCCTCCTTGTTGCCTTGGCAACACTTTTCCTAAAAAGAGTGCCAACCTAATCGTTTCCTTGGCAATAGCTTCTTACTGCTGGGAGAAAAGTCTGAGGTTCTTCATTAGTTAGGGAAGCTACAATAAAAGCTGATTTCCAACCTGACATGTGTCCTATGTGACCTGCCCCATCCCTTTCTCCATCCGCTGATGTGATCTCTGTAAAAAGAAATTCCAGTGGAGATTTCAATACTTTTTCTGAAATCCAGACTGTATCTCCTTTTCCATTGAGTCAACTGTAGGCATTCAGCACCCTCTTAAATATAGCCTAGTTAAGGGCCACACTACATTTTATTCAGTGTCCTGATTTAATTAGTGTGAGTAACCAAGTATGTTATTAATTATGAAGGCTCTGCATTTATTATATATTTTTGCATCCGTATATATTTTGTATTTTTTATTCAGGGTTTCGATACTTTTATCTTAGCCCAGGCTGGTTACAAACTCAAAACTTTCCTGCTTCTGCCTCCTGAGGACCATGACTGCAAGCTTGTACCACCTTGTCAGTGTGGTGTGTGTAGACTGTGCAATAGAGAATTACACACTTCATTATAGAATCAGCCAGGTGATTAAACACCTTAACCAAGGGAGAAAAATGAAGAATTGAGGTAAGCAAGACTGAAAAAGTAAATCTGGAAGGCAATATAAGTATTTCCTAGTGTGATAGTGCTCTTGGGAGGTGAAGGAAAGGAGATTAGGAGTTCAAACTCATCTTTGGCTAGATAGTAAGTTCAAGGCTAGCCTGGGATACACGAGAGCCTATCTCAAAAGAGGAAAAAAAAAAAAAAACGGTAATTGCATTTGATAGGATGCCAAGTGAATGAGAAAGGAAAGCCAGCCCCAGCTGACCTTTCCCATACCCTAGAGTTTTCACACAGTTATATTAGATAAAGAGCAGAGCCAGGACAGCCATAGAGAGCTGGTGATGGGAAAGTGTCCCCTCCTGCCTTTTTCCTTCATAATGTCGCCTGAACTTTGTGTGCTCATTCTCTGTGCATGGCTAGTATGCCCTCACCCTTAAATCTCAAAGGGCCACCTCCGATCAGCCTAACCCCCTGGCTTTCTCTACTGCATCACTCTGTTGGCTTGCATTGAATGCAATGACATTTACGACGACTTTGTATATTACCTTCAGACAGTTTCAGAGAGTGAGAGCCATTTCCATTTTATGTAGTGTGTGATGATTCAAGTTGGAGTTTTTCAACTTTGCCTTGCTGCCAAAGCCATCAGCTCTTAGTAAAAACCATACTCCAATTTTGGATTCTGACCTTTTGCTTAGCTAACAATGTGCTCCCCATACTCAACAAGCCACATGCCCTTCAGCAGCTGCAGCATCAGTACACACCACATTCACTACAGTGTGCTGGGATGGTGGGCTGCTGGGTTGTAAAATGCAGAGTGTTAAAAATATCAAAAGCATTTTTACTTAATGATATTTTCAACCTATTCTGGGTTTACTAGATGTAACTACAAGCTGGGAGCATCTATATGCCCAAAATCTAGCACATAAAAAGCACACAATAAATATGTGTAGAGTAAAACAATGATTAGTTAAGTCTAGTGTTATAATCTGACTTTCCACCCAATTAGAAGCTCATGGAAGGCCAGGTGAGTTTCTGAGGTTTTGTTGAATTGATTCGTCCTTGTTGACTGCTTTGTGTAGCCACTCTTCACCTGTGCATTGAAGAAATTCCTAGCATATTTATCTATATATCTTTTTGAGATAGGCAGCCCTCCATTTCTCAGTAATTTTTGTTATAGTGTCCATAAACTGAAATAATACTTAACATCTCCATAGATGTAGCTAGTTGCAACTTAGCAAATAAATCCTCCTTTGAGGTCATTGGAAAAATAAAGTACATAAACTAGGAAAGGAAATGTTTTGTCTTATTTTTAAATAACCAAAGCCAAAATATTAAGATTCATCAGATGTTGACAGTGTTTGCTCAAAGCTGAAAGTCATAGCAAAGACAACTCTCAGATGTTGCACACTAGCATTTGCTTTTACTTTTTGATCATAGCAACCACCAAAATCCAGCTTCATGTAGTTTGAGATCAATACTATGCAGCCAAATGTTGAAACCAAGTGCAACACTGAGCCAGTGGTTCACACCTGTCTGGTTGATCTCAAGTTTGCTTCTCTGACACACTCTCTAACAACCCATAATCTCTCTGGGAATTAGCAATGACCTCCATGAATGCCTCAGAACACAGATTGAGAACCATTGGGGAAGGCTTTTAAGTCTAGGAAGCAAGAACTACTCTCTTGGATCTAACTTATTGCTGACCTTAGCAAGGGAGGTGTGTCCAGGCCACAATTTCTTTTCCTCTAAACATCTAAGTGCTAAGAGACCCTGTGGAGGTGGAGTGGGGGGACAACAGGTATTTATATGCAGAGCTAAGCATAGCACTTGATTCAGAAAGCTGAAGTAAATGATAACCCAGATCATTCCTGGAGAAAATAAAACTCCAATTTCTGTCCCGTTCTCTTTAGTGGTCTGCATATCTCTATCTGAACACCTGCTCACCATGTCTACTGTAGTCAGAAATGATACAAGCCTTCTTCATAGTGAGAAAACAGCTTATTTTCCATCTGCAAAGAAGCCATATTGTCTACCTAATAATGAAAAGCGTTCTACTGTCCCTGAAGTTTTTTCTCTTGTTAACTTTAACTCTCAAACACTCAAAAATAAACTTTTATTCTTCTTGACTCTTACCTTAGGACTCTCTTTCTCCATGTTACTAAGAGCCAAGATTCTATTTAAATAAAGGAAGGGTGGTGGAACTAAACGAGAAAGGACATTTCACCTCCCCTTCTACTTCAGTCTCAACCGGAGGCAAATTTAGATGAAGTTCAGATGAGCCATTTAGCAAAGTTGATTGCTTTACAACCATGGAGGCAGCCTCAAAACTTTGCCTTCCTCGGTTTTGAAGAGGGTCAGAAACTCATATCCTAGTTGGGCCATGCAGAGCCCTTTCCACAAATTTAAAAATCTGATGCATAAGAGCAAAATACCCTAAGTACTGAATTGTAGAACATGAGGTAAGAGAAGTAATATTAACACTCTGTATTGATATGACAGCTTGATTTTGTTCTTGTATCTCATTTTATTTTTTTTTCATTTTGCTGTTTCTAAAGAAAGGAAGAATGAATGAGAGAGAGAGAGAGAGAGAGAGAGAGAGAGAGAGAGAGAGACTCTTTGATTTGTATTAGGTGTCATCTAAAACTACCTCCTTCCCAAGTTGTTTCATACAAATAAGTTACCTTTACCTTCATAGTCTAGACAGAAATTAACTAGCAACACTTCTATTACCTACCACCTTCATCTGATGGATGTGCTGGATGCAGGTCTGAGAATGCTTCACCTTGCCCAAGGTACCTGATTAATAAGTGATGAGGCAGAAACAGGACAGAGAGACAGTGCCCTGTGATTGACAGGTCAGCATGTCTTGTTCCTTGCACAGAAGTGCTTCTCCAGCTTGCATCTTCTTATAAATTCCTCACATGTCATACACATGCTTTTACCCTTTATTATACCAACTTAAAATTTTACTATGCATTTGTTGTGCTGAACTTAGAAATTCAATGGAAATGCATACTTCTCTCTTCAGCCCCAGGCTTTTCCTCACCCTTTTTCTCTGAGGATCTCCTTTGAATCAGATCATTTGCTTCAGGTCCCTGATACAGGGGATCTCATTGGGAGCCTCACTCAGGAGTGGGGACAACAATTTTAATGCTGAGTCTTCATTACATACTTTTCTGTGCCCCAGGTCCAGGGAAAGAGTTGAACCAATTGATGGGGTCATCTTCATCTTGAAATATAATTCTTTTAAAAATTGATAACTATCAGACAGATGTTGGTTTTTTTATAAGAAAATACTCTCATACACCACCAAAAATAAGTTCAAACGAAAAAGTTTCAGTCAAGAATTAAAGAAATGGATGTGGTTTTTTTCCTAAAATACCAGAAACCTATAGCCTGTCCCTTTGAGTGTTTCTGCCCATTTATTACACCAACCAAACACTAGACAAATCTTTCCAAATTCCTATTTTATCTAAGTATATCCTTCTCCAATTCAACAAAACATCTCTACTTGTGTTAGTTCAGTGCTCCAAATTAATACACACACAAACAAACACACAAACACACAAACAAACAATACCTTGAATGTTCTTTGAATTCAATTTATTATAAAGAAGTTAAAAGACACACCTGTTGTGTATAGAAAGTGGAGGTTTAAATTTTGGCTTTCTTAATGTTCTCCTGATACCTGTTTAATTGGAAATGATCTGAATTCTAGAAATTAAAACTCATGGAATTTGTACACTGATGAGACAACTCAATGGCTGAGAACTCTGGTTGCTTTTGCAGAGGACCCAAGTTCATCAGCACCCACAGTGTTAAACTCCAGTTCCAGGAAATCTAATGCCCTCTTCTGGCCTCCACAGGAATTGTATACAAATAGTGCATTTATGTACATGCAGACAAAGCACTAACACATAAAATGAAATAAATAGAGAGGGAGGATTTCAAAGCTTGTGAAACTTTTATATTCTTCGTTCTTTATAAAGTCATATTCTTGCACCACTGCCATTTGTTAAATTCAACATTCAATATGCAGTGAAGATCAAGTAGGTTGGAATTGGCCATGACAATGCTAACCCAGGAAGGAGGAACAGCAGACACACAGTGACTGCCAACAGTCACCTGGGACACAGCAGGGATTAAAGAGCAGAGGCCAGGGGTGCAGGACTACTGGGATATTGTAATGGGGTAGAACAAAGATCCTACTGGTCAGCAATGCCCTTCCTACTTGGAACTCATGGGAGTTCAGCCTCTAGAATTCTCACATCCAGTATATATGACTGAGCCACACTGCCTGTGGAGCACGCAGCATAATTCAATGCTGTGTTGAAATGAGTTCTGTTCCATCTCAATTAGATTGGAAATTCCCAGAGGACCATGTTGTATCTTTCTGGGAAACCTCCATAGTTCTTTGCACAGTGCCAGGCATACAAATAGCATCCAAAAACACATCTAATGAATAAATGGGCTCATATAAATTAGAAAAATAATTAGTGCTCAATTACAGACACAGAGGGTTATTTTGCAATGCCCCGTGGTGAATTAAAGTCTAGGGCCACATCTTTGAGTCTGAGCCAAATAAGATATTGCCATCTTGGTTAACCGTTATTTAAATGTTTACTTTCCTTGTCCTGTATTATTATATCTCTCAGGATTCTTTTGTTCATCCAGCTAATGAAATGAGGATTGGGGAACTTCACCCTTCATTAGCTGAGACCCCTCTGTACCCACCCAAACTTGTTCTGCTAGGGAAGGACAAAAAAGGTAACATTGTGAAGCCGATGTGGAACTGTGCCCGATGCATGTGCATGATAAATCGCCACTTATACATTATGACATGCCATAGTCTATAAGTACTCGCACACATGTGCTTCTGACATTAATCCATATGGAATCTGCTTTTCATACTTTTGTATCTGTCAGTGTTCATAGCATTGTAACATGTTTCCCCTTTAAATTTCAGAATCAACTGATGAGTCTGAAGTTGACAAAACTCACTGTCTGAATAACAGTGTCTCCTCAGGCACCTACTCAGACTACTCGCCCTCCCAAGCTTCTTCGGCATCCTCTAACACCCGGATGAAAGTGGGGTCCATGCAGACAACAGCTAAAGATGCCGTCCATAACTCTTTATGGGGTAACAGGTGTGTTGAGAAGTCCCCCTTCTGTGTTCCCAAATGCTCATTGAAAGCAATTTTGACAAAGTGGAATCTACTTTATGTTGGAATTTTGTGTTTGGCATGTGAGTGGCACAGAACACAGAATATGCAGGTAAGCATGTGGGCTCTCCCGGGACTTTGGAGGGCATCCAAACCATCCTCCAGGGCCTGGCATCCATGCAAGGCCAGTGGGAAGAGACTATGGGAAGTCACAGTGGGAACTAAAAGCTTGAAAGTGAAAATTTGTGTTTGACCATCCCTAATAATGAATATATATTGGATTCTAAGTATGTATAACTCGCATTGTTAGCAAATGAATTCACATACTCTCAGGAAAGCAGGCATATGCTGGCAGTAGCTACTGGCTCAAATGTGCTATTAGCCCCATGCATAGTGCAGTCAAAAAAGTAGACAATCCCTTGATATACTATCTATAGGCCAATAGAAGACTATGGAATCATGAGAAGAAGGAAGAGATCTTAAGGGAGGAGGAAAGAGAAGGCAACAGCACACGTGACAAGAAGTGAAAGGGAGCACTTAGGGAAGAAGAGTAAAGGAGAGGACCGAATTAGAACAAAGTCTAATAGCACCCAAGCCTGAAGATGCTTTTTATGCTATTTTTTAATTAATTATTTGTTTACATTCCAGATGTTGCCCCCTCCCAGTCATCCCTCCCACAGATCTTCCAATTCCCCCTCCTCTTTGCCTCTGAGAAGGTGCCCCACTCTCTACACAGGAATTCCCCTTCAATGAGGCCTCAAGTCTCTGCAGGATTAGGCACATCCTCTCCAACTGAAGCTAAAGAAAGCAGTCTTCAGCTACATATATGCCAGGGGCCTCGGACCAGCCTGTGTATGTTCTTTGGTTGGTGGCTTAGTCTCTGTGAGATCCTAGGTGTCTGGGTTAGTTGAGATAGTTAATCTTCCTATGGGGTTGCCATCCCCTTCAGCTCTTTCAATCCTTCCCCTAACTCTTCCATAAGGGTCCCTAACCTCAGTCTAATGGTTGGCTGTAAGTGTCTGCATCTGTCTCAGTCAACTGCTGGTAGGACCCCCAGAGGACAGCCATGCTAGGCTCTCTCTGTAAGCACAACACAGCATCAGTAATAGAGTCAGGCTTTGGTGTCCCCCCCCCCATTCGATGGACCCCAAGTTGGGCTGTTCACTGAACAGCCTTTCCTTCAGTCTCTGCTCCAGTTTTGTCCCTATATTTCTTTTAGACAATAAAAGAACAACTCTAGGTCAGCAATTCCATCGGTCCACTTGGGACCCTGACTATCTACTGGAGGTGGTCTCTCAGGTTCCGTCTCCCAACAGTTGGGCATTTTGGCTAAGGTCACCCCCATTGAGTCCTGGGAATCTCACATCCAGGTCTCTGGGACTTTCTAGAGTGTCTCCCAGCTCCCACAAATTAATGAAATAAATAAAATAAAACTGGAGACTTGATCTTGTCTGAAGACAGCTTGTACTGATTAAAAATACCAGCATTTTTTAAATTCTTTCATCTGGTGGCTTAGAAGTGTTCTGAGTCAGAAATTCTAGGGGAAAGTAGGGGAAATCCCCTTGTCAGTCAGTCTTCAGGACCATGGTTGAAAGAGCACTTTCTTCATTCAATCACTCATTTAGCCAACATCTATCCTGAGCCCAGAAAGACCTCCCTCCTCATGTTTGCATTCTATGGAAGGACCTAAGATAGTATACAGTAATACACTAGGCAGTGTGCTACAAGGCCATGTTTACTCAGAATCTATGAAAGTCAGAGCCGGTTGAATTGGGATTTTTTTTTTTTTTTTTTTTTTTTTGGATTGTGGTGAAATAATGAGACTTTAACCATAAGCCAGGTGGGGATAAATGAGCTACACAAACAAAGGCTGGTGGCATTCTCTGTTACTTATTCTTCTTCTGGAAAAGTCACCTCTTCCTCTTGGTCATTTTTCTCCTCCTGCTTGTGTTCACAGGATTGCACCACCTTTCCCACAGCCTCTAGATGCAAAGCCATTACTCAGCCAACGGGAGGCTGTCCCTCCAGGGAACATCCCCCAGCGTCCTGATAGGCTGCCAATGAGTGATGCTTTCCCTGACAACTGGACTGATGGCTCCCATTACGACAACACAGGTTTTGTCTCCGAGGAAGCCGCAGGCGAGAATGCCAACAATAACCCTCTCTTAAGCTCCAAGGCTAGAAGTGTACCTGCTCATGGGCGCAGGCCTTTAATTAGGCAAGAAAGAATTGTCGGTGTTCCCCTAGAATTGGAGCAGTCCACACACAGACACACACCAGAAACAGAAGTGCCTCCTTCCAATCCCTGGCAGAATTGGACCAGAACTCCCAGTCCATTTGAAGATAGGACTGCTTTTCCTTCCAAATTAGAAACAACCCCTACTACCAGTCCCTTGCCTGAAAGAAAAGACCACATGAAGGAGCCTACAGAGACACCAGGTCCTTTTTCTCCAGGAGTGCCATGGGAATACCACGACCCTGCCCCTAACAGGAGTCTCGGTAATGTCTTTTCTCAAATCCACTGCCGCCCAGATTCGTCTAAAGGTGTTATCGCAATTAGCAAAAGCACGGAGAGGCTTTCCCCACTCATGAAAGATATAAAGTCCAACAAGTTCAAAAAGTCCCAGAGTATTGATGAGATTGACGTCGGTACCTACAAGGTCTATAACATTCCACTAGAAAACTATGCCTCTGGGAGCGATCACTTAGGAAGCCACGAGCGGCCAGACAAGTTCTTGGGACCAGAGCATGGCATGTCCAGTATGTCCAGGAGCCAGTCAGTACCCATGTTGGATGATGAGATGCTTATGTATGGAAGTAGTAAAGGCCCACCCCAACAAAAAGCATCTATGACTAAGAAGGTCTATCAGTTTGACCAAAGCTTCAACCCACAAGGAGCGGTGGAAGTAAAAGCAGAGAAGAGGATTCCGCCCCCTTTTGCACACAATTCTGAGTATGTACAGCAGCCCAGTAAAAACATCGCCAAGGATCTGGTCAGCCCCAGAGCCTACAGAGGATACCCACCCATGGAACAGATGTTCTCCTTTTCCCAGCCATCTGTAAATGAGGATGCCATGGTGAATGCTCAGTTCGCCAGCCAGGGGCCCAGGGCAGGCTTCCTAAGGAGGGCTGACTCCCTGGCCAGCTCCACCGAGATGGCCATGTTCAGAAGGGTCAGTGAGCCCCACGAGCTGCCCCCTGGTGACAGGTATGGCCGAGCAACCTATAGGGGAGGGCTGGAAGGCCAGAGCAGCATTTCAATGACTGATCCCCAATTCCTCAAGAGGAATGGCAGGTACGAAGATGAGCACCCTTCATATCAAGAAGTAAAAGCGCAGGCAGGAAGTTTTCCTGCTAAAAACCTTACCCAGAGGAGGCCGCTGTCTGCCAGGAGCTACAGCACAGAGAGTTACGGGGCCTCCCAAACCAGGCCAGTTTCAGCTAGGCCTACCATGGCAGCCCTCCTGGAAAAAATACCATCTGACTATAACTTGGGTAACTATGGTGACAAGACATCAGATAACAGTGATATAAAGACAAGGCCCACCCCTGTGAAGGGAGAGGAGAGCTGTGGCAAAATGCCGGCAGACTGGAGACAGCAGCTGCTTAGACATATAGAAGCTAGAAGGTTAGACAGGGTATGTCTGGCGTTTCTTTGTAAGAATTCCCTCCTGCCTTGGGTTTTCCTTTCCTGGCATCTCTTAGCACATGTGGCGGCGCATGAGTTACAGGAACGGTAGCTCCCAGAATTTTATTTTTATCTTGCGGGGGAGATGGATTGCAACCGTTTATTGTCAGTATTGCTAATGCTTTCTGAGAAGTCATAACTAGCAGGTGAATTACTTAGCAAATATAGCCTAAATAATGTTGGTAAGGAAGAATTTGACTCTATTATCTGGGATGGTCCTTCGATGTTTTCTAGCCATGGAAGCAAGGCCACCACTCCTAGAAATCAAAACTGTTCCCTGGTGACCTAAAGAGTGTTATTTTTATTGAGTCTATAAAAAGTGAGTATTTTACCCTTTTCCACACGGACTCACTTATATTAAACTCAGGCTTAATTTGTTTATAAAATTTTCACACTGCTACAGCTAAGGGACAACTGAAGTTATTACTTCTAACGAGCAATAATCTTCCCAGCAAATAACAGAAAAATAAAATAAGCAGGGATTAAATGCCCTCCTACACACTATTTTACTCTATTATAAAATCCTGCCACTTAGAATATTGGCTTTTATGTAGAAGGAAATTCTAAAATTCAAGTCAATCTACAAACAACAAATGCAGATGATGTCTCAAGAAGGACTACAAATGAAATAAATTAGTGTGTATAATGTAGCAAAACAAGGAAATAAATCCCAAATTAATCCTAATTCAGTTAAAAATTGAATCATAATACTGTGTGGAGTGAACAGTGATTGGAGAATTAAAAACAAAAACAGAAAAACAGTACAAAGCTTAGAATTAGTTCCTGTTGCCTGTTTGAATCTCTCTAAGAGAAACCAGGAATTTCATTTTCTAGAGCTTTGGCCATCTGCATCATCATTCACTGAGCCTTTGGCTCTAGGTCAGAAGACTGTGTGTGTCCCAAACTTATGTCAAAATTAAGGATTGTTTGCAAAATGGGGCTTTTCCCTCTTGTGTCTTCGAGTTGGATGTTCTGAGTTATATTACCCACCAGGATGCTTCATGCAGTCATTTTAGTTTTGCTGAAATGTTCTGCTTTTATGGAGCAAGTTCCCTGTGTTAAGTATTTCTTTCATTTTAAATCTGATTTGTAGATTGAGTCTACATGACAAGGAAACCGTTTTCCTAGAGAAAGAATGAACTCACAAATGTGGCTGTGAGCATTAATTTCTCAGCATGAAAATTAGTTCTGCCTTGCAAAGTATTTCATAATGTTTCAAATAAGTATATACTCCATCTCCTCGAAGGAAGTTTTGTTAAAGTCTCATGGCTGATGTCATAGTAGACACCTAGCCAGATGATACATGCTTTACCTTTAATTATACCCTCATGTGGACAGATAACTTAGGGGTGAAAATCTAGAGTCAAATAATATAATACAACCAGGAACTCTGGCCTCATGGAGACATGACCATATATTACAGGGTAATATAAATAGAAGAGGCTCTAAGAAGGTGTGAAGAGTGTATGTAAGATGACTAGTAATTAGAGACAGAAGAATGAATGGAAACAAAACATGATAATGGAATGACTAATGTGAAGTATTTGGTGTCATCGATTTACTGGTGTCATGGATAGATATGTCCCACACACTTTGTAACAAGACATTAAGAAGTGGGTGACTCCTGTAGCTGCAGAGAGTATAGGGGTGGGTTGGGATACATAGGTCTGAAGGCTCTGCCTGGTTCAGATAGCTAATGTGAATTTATCTGTATTTTTTTCATTGTTGTGATGACACCTCCATTTTTCATTGAGCTCTGTTTGTTTACAATTCTCTGGTTCTAGCACTAACTTTTCAGAGCCATTTTGATGTATATTTAATAGTTTCTCCTTTGATTCAAGAAGTTGAGTTACTTTAGACCACCACTCCAAGACACAGTTTTCTGGGAGATTTCAAATGACATTTTCTTCCCCAGTCAGCTGAGCTACTTAGCCATAACTCAAGCTGCATCACCTTTGAAATCTTCCAGCTATTCTCCCAAATGAATTCAGGGTGCCAGAGCGCATAATATAATGTCAAATAGTTTTGACAGAGCTGAGCTATTTACATTCTGTCCATGATCAGATAGCACCAGAAATTTGGGGTACCTCTTTCCTCCAAAAGCTGTACAATTCTGAGCAAACAGTAATTCCAGCAGCTACAAGATCTTTGTGATTTCACATAAAAGCCAACTGCCTACAGATCTGCTCCTATTATAAGCATAACAGTCCAACATGGAGTTGGCAAAAGATTTTAGTGTTGGCCTTAGAGAGACAGACAGCTTGAAGTACTTCACTAGAATAAGGATAGCATTGTCTCCCTTAATCACAAAGGCTTCCATGACAGAATCCCTCTGTAACCAAGAATAAAACAGGAGTCCAAGTGTCTTAGATTGTCCTCTATAGGACATTAAGTAATTAACCCTGAACAAGAAGAAGAGGTTGAGAGTCTTTTTCACTTTTGGCGTGGTGACAGTGAACTTTAGTCCCTAGCCCTTAGCAAACTGAATTGACAGACAAGTGTATCTCTAGTCATCTCTCTCCATAGCTCACCAAACTCTGGTGGTAAAAATCATTGCTTTGGGAATAGAATCCACCCATTAGTTCTCAATGATAACTAAGAAAAACAATACTGCATAAAACAAGAGAATTACTGACTGAAGCAAGTATTGCCAATAACTGTGTTTCCACTGTAGTTAGAAAGTTGATGCCAGACCATTTTAAAATATCTTAATTACTGAAGAGAAAATTTAAAAAATAACTGGCCATTAGTACCTGGCAAAGGATATTCACAATGTAAATATCACCAGAATGCTGTGCAAATATTTGATGCATACTTTAAAAAAGGAATAGCATTAACCATTTTTAAATTATAGCTGCCTTTAAGGCTACCACACATTATCTTGGGCAGAGTTAAAAGTTAGCATCTGTCTTTTATATATGTAGATCTGACAATGTGAGACATTGAGATTTATACCAGAGGGAAGCTTATTAAAACGCCACTGTCTGAAATTGCAAAACTAGGAGACTACTACAGATGAGCAATATTTGTCTCAGGATCATGACAGCTAAGAGACAGACCTTAGCCTTTATGTGAGAGCAGGTGTAAACAGTGTATCTTTGCTCTTGTCGTTTCTGTAGCTCTGGATGGTACTCATTTTGTGCACAACTAACCCTGTTACTGTATGCTTCTGTCTGATCGCGCGCATGTTTATAAAGAGTTACTGTTTGCCCGCCTTCAGTTCAATGTTATGAATTTAGATGTGTTCATGTAATGATCCGTTTGTGGAGCCCGTGTTTACATCCTGTCACATGGTTATCTCCTCTACTCAGAATGCTGCTTACAAACACAACACAGTTAACCTTGGCATGCTGCCCTATGGAGGTATTTCAGCAATGCATGCAGGCAGAAGCATGACTTTAAACTTGCAGACTAAGTCTAAATTTGACCTTCAAGACCTACCTCTTCAGAAAGTAAGTATGGACTGCCCTACATGTGTCAGCATTCCAAAGCCACTCAATGTTTGCTCACCTGATGTATTTAGGCTATGCATCCAGCCCTGCTTGTTATGGACTCTCCGTGGTCCGAAAGCACCAGGGAAAATGATGTAGAGCCTGAGTCCGTAGCTGCTCGGTGTTTATTGTAGCCAGACTGATTACCAGACTCTTGCTTTTTGGACTGAGCAGGCACATCCTTTGAGATTGCTTTAAGCATCATCTTTCTACTTAATTTCTATTCTTCCATGTTTTTCTTTCTTTTGTATTGACACATTTATCATTTACTGTTCTGGAGGTGACCCCTGACATCCCTTGGTGAAGCACTCTGAGAACAATGCTAAAAACTGGTTTTGGACTCGGGTGGCTTCTTTAGAAGGCATAATATTATGACTGATTGGGGCTGTTGAGATGGCTCAGCGGTTAAGAGCACTGACTGCTCTTCCAAAGGTCCCGTGTTCAAATCCCAGCAACCACATGGTTGCTCACAACCATCCATAACAAGATTTGACACCCTCTTCTGGTGTGTCTGAAGACAACTACAGTGTACTTACATATAATAAATAGATCTTTTAAAAAAATATATTATGACTGAGCATGGAAGTTAAGTGTTTAGCACTGTAAAAAGTCCACTTTCCTTGTGGAAATAGAGCACAGGAGGAAGAGATGTAAGTAGTAACAAGTCCATATATTTTAAACAAAAATGTAGGCATATTAGCAAGGAAATAATACTGTATATTAATGAGAGGGAGAATTCCCGTGGTTAAGAAAACATTTTTCTTGTTCAGTCAGCACTGGGAATGCCCATTTCGTCTGCTTAGACTGATTAATGCTTTTCTGTTACATCTCAGTAGAGACTAATGAGTCATTTTCATACAATGTCACTATGACTGTATATTAATATGGTCATTTTTTGGAGGAATCAATACAAAATAGAAAAGCAGAGTGATAGCAGCCCCCAAACATTTCTGCTTTCTGAAGAAAATTAAATGTGGGAGAAATTCCCATGGCTTTATGCCTCACACTTATGGTTGAATGTCTGGTAACATTCCCTAATCTAGATCCTTTTATCCATGCTTTGGGTAGCATAACATAGAGATTTTATATCCACAACTTTAAACACATGCACAGAAAGAAAGACAGACAGACAGGCAGACAGGAAGGCAGACAGACAGACAGACGGACAGAGACACAGAGAGAAAGACAGAGACAGACAGAGACACAGAGAGAGACAGAGAGACAGAG